>NW_018407577.1:26366-49728 GCF_002113885.1 Mizuhopecten yessoensis
CACTTCAATTTTATTCCACAATTCAGTATCAATACAATTGCGAATGATATGTCTATAGGGTGATTTAAGTTTATCAATAGAACTCTAAGCTGAAAGTTAGCAATGAAATTGTTTCGATTTTCCCCCGGAACAAATTTCGCGCATGGACAAATACAGTGAACACCGTAAATCCGACCTTGCCCTCCACGAGGGAGTTATTTTTGGAAGTTAATTCGAACTTTTCTCTTTGCTCATGTTGTGAAGAATCCAGGCGTGAATGTATTTGTTGATTATATGGGAACCTGACAACAGTCGGTAGATTCTATAACATCCTCGTTATTTGACATGTCGTCAGAAACTGAGGAATAGTGGATGCGAGACGCGTGAAACTGATCGCGTTTGAAGTGAGTGATCTTGCGACGGAGCACAGTTTCGTTACAAATGTCTGAAATTTTATGTGTGCTGTGACTCATATCAGTAGGTCTGTAACATATGTGTCAGTAGGGCTATAGAATATGTGTATTTCAGACATTTGTAACAAACCTCTGTTGATCAGTGCAGTGTAACAGACGATATTTCTGATAAATTGCATGAGCGTTAAAATTGTTTCCATTGCCGGCATTGGTGATTTCAACCTATGTGCATTTTGTACGATATTTCAGACATTGATCTTGTTTTTGTTGTAATAAAAGTGTTGTTTTTTTATTTTTTATTTTGCACATAAATTTACAATGACATTGTTAAATCTCAAAATGCCCAGCGATATTTCAGCAGCCGTCATGTTTATTTATATTGGATATTGACTAATTATTCTAGGTCCGGTCAGTGTTGTATTAATACGCTAAGAATTGTGTCTCGTGGTGCATGGTAATGAAAGTCCCGTCAACGACCCAGCTTTCAAAGAGGCTATATAGTGACAATGCCATGCAAATGTAAATATATATGTGTAGTATGATATAGCCTCCAAGGCCAAACCTTAAATGTAGATGATCATGAAATGTATATATTTGTGTATTGTTTATTTCTTCTGTTATGTGTATAAACATGTGTATGCTGATTTATAATACATATACAACAATGTTGGTCATGTTAACATGGCATACCTATACAGTTAATAAATAGCATTTATTAAACAGTATCCTATTGTTCTGATTGTTTATGAATCTTGAAAAAATGGGGTTGTTTATTTTGTCATTGTCAAAGTAGACAGTGGAATGGTGTTTCTTGTGTACATGATTGAGATTAACTTTATTACATAAAGAACGATAGGTTGTTTTATTGTGTAATGTAATAATATCAGCATTTTATTTACTTGTGTTTATTACACTATATTGAAATGTGACAATCTGTAACAAGAGGCCTAGAGGGCCTGTATCGCTCACCTGAAAATGTTAGTAAAATTGAAG
Organism: Mizuhopecten yessoensis; assembly: GCF_002113885.1. Taxonomy (NCBI): domain Eukaryota; kingdom Metazoa; phylum Mollusca; class Bivalvia; order Pectinida; family Pectinidae; genus Mizuhopecten; species Mizuhopecten yessoensis. The sequence continues at coordinate 27,752 of NW_018407577.1, forward strand.
TTGGAAGTTGCTGGTAGTGTACATGTATTGCATGGTTAGTCAGGGGTTATGTTTATATGCAATTGGACAAAATCCTGTCATTCCTACAGGAAAAGAAGGATATTGAAGAATTTGCTATGTTTCCCCTATTGGGCCCCGCCCCTCTGCTCCTAGGGGGGTCAGACCCACCTTTGATAGAAAATCAGGTCACCTTTACCCAATGATGCTTTAGACCAAATATGGACAAAATCCTCTTATTCCTACAGAAGAATTTTTTTCAAGAATTTGCTAAATTACCTCTTTTGGGCACCACCTCTCAGGCCCCAGAGGGGTCAGACACACCATTATACAAAATTTGTTCCCCTTCCCCTAAGGATGCTTCTGACCAAATTTGGTCAAAATACCTTCATCCTAACGAAAGAAAAAATGATATTAAAGCTATTCCTCTATATCCCTTATTTGGCCCTGCCTCTCTGCCCCAAGCGGGGCCAGACACACCGTTTATACAAAATTGGTTCCCCTTCAACCAAGGATACTTCATACCAAATTTGGACAAAATCCTGTCCTTCCTACAGAAGGACAAGGATTTTGAAGAATTTACTAGGTTTTCCCTATTGGGCCCCGCCCCTCTGCTCCCAGGGGGCCACACAAGATGCAAGGATGTTCCAGACTAATTTAGGGTAAAATACTTTAATCTCTATGGTAGAAGAAGGATTTTAAAGGTTTTACCTCTATTTCCATTGTTTGGCACCGCCCCTATGCCCCCACTGTTTATACAAAATTGAGTCTCCTTGGCCTAAGGATGCTCCAGACCAAATTTAGTCAAATTCTACTTAGCCGTTCAGGTCTAGTAGGGTTTTAAACGAAAAGTTGACGGACGGACGACAAACTACGAATGCTGGACGCCGCACCTTCGGACCAGGTGAGCTAAAAATGTAGGAGAAAATCTCCGGACAAAAAATGAAATACTGAAATGAACAAAGGGCAATAACTTTTGCAAAAATTGTCGAATCAAAATTCTTTTAAGGGAGACACAATTTCATATCATGATTCTTTAGCCTACTAAGTTTCAAAGCAATCCGTCAAAAAATGTAGGAGAAGATCTCGGGACAAAAAATCAAATACTGAAATGAACAAAGGGCAATAACTTTTGCAAAAATTGTCGAATCAAAATTCTTTTAAGGGAGACACAACTTCATATCATGATTATTTAACCTACTAAGTTTCAAAGAAATCAGTCAAAACATGTAGGAGAAGATCTCCAGACAAAATGGGCCTGCATCGCTCACCTGGTATAAATCTCACACTTGTAACCTTAAAAGTGATCTAAAATAAAGCTACAGGCAAATAAAATTTCAGTATTTACAATTAAAATTCATTCAAAAGAACCTATTATTTTTTTTTAAAACATTTTACCCCTGTGATTGAAAGTCGAACAAAGTCATTTTGTTGAACAAATTTTATAGCCTTTCATCTCAGGATGCAACTTGCAAAGTATCAACATCCTGGGACCCATGATTATTCAGAAGAGGTTGTTTAAAGATTTTAAACAAATTTGACCCCTGTGACCTTGAATATAAGTCAAAGTCATTCAGTTAACCAAACATTGTAGTCCTTGATCCCAGCATGCTACTGACTAAATATCAACATCCTGAGCCTTTTGGTTATTCAGAACAAGTTGGGTTTTTTTTTTTACATTTTGAACATATCTGCTCCTTGTGACCTTGAATATGATTCAAGGTCATACATTTAAACAAACTTGGTAGCCCTTGATCCTAGTATGCTACTGACTAAATATCATCACCCTGGGCATTTTTGGTTATTTAGAAGAAGTTGTTTAAAGTTTTTAACATATTTGACCCCTGTGACCTTGAATATGGGTGAAGGTCATTCATTTGTACAAACTTTGTAGCCCTTCATCTTAGCATGCTACTGGCCAAATATCATCAACCTGGGCATTTTGGTTATTCAGAAGAAGTTGTTTAAAGGTTTTTTAAGACAATTGACCCCTGTGATCTTGAATATAATTGAAGGTCATTCATTTGAACAAACTTTGTAGCCCTTCACCCAAGCATGCTACTGGCCAAATATCATCTCCCTGGGCAGTTAAAGTTTTTAACATATTTGACCCCTGTGACCTTGAAAATGGGTGAAGGTAATTAATTTTAACAAACTTTGTAGCCCTTCATCCCAGTTTGCTTCTGGCCAAATAACATCACCCTAGGCCTTTTGGTTATTAAGAAGAAGTCGTTTAAAGTAAAATATTGACGCCAGACGACGACGGCATAAGCTCACTTGGCACTTCGTGCCAGGTGAGCTAAAAATTGTTGAATCAAAATTCTTTTACGGACGACCAGATAGACGGACGATGCCATACCATAATACTCTCGTCAAATTTGACGGGCATATAAAAAGTAGTATCTGGTCCTGTTCAATTTTAGCCATAATTTTGAGTGAAATAGTGTTAAAATATTGCAGGGATATTTTTAGGGCAGAAAAATCATAGGCCATTTGCGATATATTCAAGCAAATTTTCTAAGAGTTTGAGTTACCCGGTCATACAACAGTTACTTTTGAAAGTCTTGCAGGAAAAAGTCAAGAAATATATGCACAGAGAAAAGTGGACATCATTACATATATTATGGTCCAGGTGAGCACTGCTTTATAATATAAAGTAATATCATTTATAGTCTATTTGACAAGAACAAAAGATTGGATTAATAATCTGTGACATTTAACTCACTACCGCAGAGGTCAACACTGTACTAAAAGTGACCAGTACTAGATTAGACGAACCTGAAATTTCCCGGAAAACTGTTACGACTTGACAATGTGCCATCTTCAGGTTCCTTCAGGTCATGTTTCTTCAGGAAGTCAGCAAAATAACGGTATTCACTCTCCGGAATAAAGGGACTTAGACCTAAGGGTAAACAAATGTTAAACATGATGACAAAATCCAATTTGTTTTAATGAATACACCCTAATAATAACAGGCACTACTAGACAACTTGATGGAGACAAAATTGTGATAAAATCTCCTAGTCCTAATGATAGAAGGATGATTTCAAAAGTTTTACCTCTATTTCTCCTTTTCGGCTCTGCCCCCAGGGGCTACATCCACATTTTTTTTTACAAAATTGAGTGCCCTTGGTCTAAGGATCCTCCAGCCAAATTGGGATGAAATCCCTAAATCCCTACGCTAGAAGAAGGATTTTAAATGTTTTACCTCTGTTACCCCTATTAGGCCCCATCCAGTGGCCCTAGAGGGGCCACACTCACCTTTAATACAAAATTGAGTCCTCTTGGCCAAGGATGCTTCAGACTCAATTAGGATATAATCCCTTTATCCCCTCGATAGAAGGATTTAAAAGTTTTACCTCTATTTCCCCTATTGTGCCCCTCTCTTTTGGTAGGTGAGCTAAAATTGTACTTTGAGAAAAATTATGTCTGTTTAACTTTCTATGAAATACAACTGAGAAAATATTTTATCGTAGACCGAAACCTTGTTTTGTTATTTTTTGCTGTTCCAAAACCTTGGTACATGTAATTTCTGAAAAATCCATTACTTTAAGCTTCTGATTAAATGTCAAACAAAAGATTACCTCCCAATAGATTCTTGCGTTTTGGACCATATAACTTGAATACCTGGTCACAAAACTCTGGGAATGGCATGTGTGAACTGGAATCATTAAGTGTTTTAAGCAAGCTAGCAAACGTCGTCAGTTCCTCGAGGTTAAACTGATTTGGAAGCTACAAACAAACAAACAAACATATTGATACAATTTATGAGGAAGGGAAACACTCCGAAATTGTCAAATTTTCATATTATTCTTTTATAATTAAATCTTGCTTGTAACAAGCATTTTCATTGGCTTAAATAATTTATGTTATCAGCCCATAACGTAAAAAAATGACGTCACTGTTTGTAACGTCGCTTTTGATTGGCTGATACAGCAGCCCAATAGTTTCTAAAAGAAAAGGGTCCATCAATAAAAGTGGACTTCCACAGGGATTGTGTATAGTAGATTAAATTATAAGGATTAACTTGAATATATTTTTCATGTTATGGACCTATAACACAAAAAACCGGAGTGTACTCTCGCGGTTTATTTAGAGTAAACTCCGTTTTTTGTGTTATATCTCCATAACANCAATATATTTTTCATGTTATTGACCTATAACACACAAAAAACGGAGTGTACTCTCATTTAGAGTACACTCCGTTTTTTGTGTTATATCTCCATAAAATAAAAAATATATTCAAGTTAATCCTTAAATAGTATACAATCTGGAACATTTTATGATCATTTGAGCTTATTTTGTTTATACACACCTCTTCCATATAAACGTTGACTAATTTTGTCCTTGAGCTGGTATCACTATTCCCGGATTCACTCTTTGACCGTGCCATCGGATCCTTACTGTTTGGAGAATAAATTTGGTCTTGTGACGTTGACATACTGTAGACACAACGATCACATTTAATAAACTAACCCTACAATAATGAAGTAAGGTTGCACAAACCGTAAAAACCCGTGTAATTTGCACACCTATGTAATTTGCACAAGTACTTTTTGAGGCTGAAAATCTGAAAAAAAAGCTTCTACTCAAATATTTTGCGCACCAAAATAAATCTGAAAAAAAATGATGTTCATGCTCCGAAAATGGATCTCTGAAAATGAAACAGAACCCGCTTGATATATTTTTTTTAAATATATTTCTTAGGATTTTTGTAATTTGTTTATTATCAGTTAATATTTCTTGTTTACACAGGTACAATGATATGAAAGTGCGCAAACTACACAAGTTTTTATGGTAATTAGATGAAGAAAACTGAAGTACGTAAATATAAGATGTTTTTACCAAAACCAATAGCTCTATTCAAAGTTATAACAACGTACATGCAACCTGTAATTATCAAGTAACGAAGCATACACAGTTTTTTATAAAATGTGTCACTGGAGACTTCTCTGTATATTACACCTGTACACACATATTCCCTCATAATTATCTATAAGACTCAACAAAAGGTTACACGAATAAATTACCACATTAAAATCAACAACCAAATGATAAACATTTCCATCATTCAAAATAATATGCGTATCAAATACTGGATACCGTGTCATACATGAGACAGAATTTATAACAGTGACTTTGTGGATAGCCCTGCTTTGCTGTCTAAGTATGTTGAAGCTGAAAAATGTTAACGGAGTATTCAGAACAATTTTGATGATACTACTTGAAATAGTAGACTCGAAATACTCTGAAATTAATGTTTTCCTAAATTTAGGTCAGAGGTCAAAGTATAGACTGCAGTGACCTAGATCTGATACAAGACACTCTGTCTTTCCTAGATGTATCTAGATACATACCAAATCTGATGATTCTGCATTAAATAGTGACGGAGAAATGCTACAAAAATAAATTCTTCTTAACTGACGTCAGGGCCACAGTGAGATAGGTTTTGTACACAACATCCCAGCTTCCCGACCTGTACTGATTTACTAAGTTTAATGTTCCAATACTAAACAGTACAGGCGAAACTCTCAGAAAATAATTCAGATAGGAGCACAAATACCATACAGGCATACACCATCTATTTACATTTAAGTAGAAACAAATACAAATTAACTTGTATACTTACAATGAAGGCCTTTCACTCGTTGATGAAGTAATGGTGGAATCTGTAAACATAAAACGGTATTCTTTTAATCTGCTCGATGAAGAAGGCATATCAAACTGAACAACAGAAAATATATTGTTGCTTTTGACATTCCTCAATTATTTTTATTTCATGTGTCGATAAAAATTTACGTACATTGACATGTAAGGTTCCCTGTCCCAATGCACTGCCGGTTTTTCTATTTACAGTATAAATCTACCAGCACACTGCTTACTTAGACATCGGCTTTTGTGAACAAAAACGTATGTCTCCCCTTTAACGGTTTAAAACTGAAGGCCTGGACAAGATTTTCCTGAAAACTTTGCACTTATTTGATCTTTGACCTTGAGGTCAAGGTTGCAGTGACTTAACGACAGTTTTATCAGGATATCTTTAACTTAGCACTTATTTGACCTTATCATTAGAGGAACTGCCAACTGCTAAATTATAAAATCCATATAAGTTCTGATCGTAATGGGGACCATTACAGAAGTCCTCAAACTGACCCCATAGTCACAAAAGATGCTTGGATAAAGTTTACAATGCCATCATATACTTGCTAACTAAGTTTAAGATCATAGGAGTGTATTGATAAACGGAAATAGGAAGTGCATCCCTAGTTGAAAATCCAATGTAGGGAGACAGTATCACAATTTCCCCATATTCTGATGTTTAATATTAAACTGATAAATATTGCATGTTTATTATTGACAGAACAGTGTGTTCTCTCAATATTAAAGAATTTCAAAGAAATCCAGGCATTAATTCAGGGTTTTTTATCAATGAGTCACATGTGTCCATTTTTCTGTACTTCAGGAACCCTGCTACCTATTTCACTACTGTGAAGTTTTTCAAGAAAGATAACTCTTTACATGCAATTACTATATGTACATGGTTTTATTATAAAATGTCAATTTTTAAACGTTTATAGATAATTAATTTTACACAATTTCAGCATTTATTAAATTGATATACATTAATGCAATACTTATCTATATCAGTATCATTTTTATTGACATTATTTTGCCTAAAATTGTGTCTTTCATTTTTTTTTCAAAACTCACTCCTTTTTACATAAATTTTCATTTCAAATCCTTTAAATTCTGACAACCTATATTTTTTTGTGGCAGAAAATTTTCCTTACTTCAATGCAATATAACTACAAAATTGGAAGAAATTCTACTGAGAAATGGTGACAATCCTATTACCTTAAGCAAAATTAGAAACAGTGAGGGACCGTTGGCATCACCTTGGCGTACACCTTTAAATGTTCGAAACAATCAGACTTTTTTGGGGGGCAAGGTCACAATGACCTCATGACAGTGCACTGCACATCCTCTGTAGGTGATGCCGGTATACTGATATCTTTAACAGTTTAAAAGTTATGGCCTGAACAAGATCATATAAGAAGAACCAGAACCAGAAGAAACAGTACTAAAACAAAATGTCTCCCTTCATTTGAAGGAGAGATATAATAACGGTAAATTAAAAGTCAGAGTTTTTAATAAAACATTATGTACCAAGACAACTAAGTAGATACAACATATGTTTATAATGCCCAATTAGTTATTGTGACATATATATCTAAGATGAAAAATGTATCTAACTTTACAACCTGAACAAAAGAGCTACTACCTTGGTATGTGAATATAGAGGATCTTACATGAGTTTCCATTTCATATGAGATTTATGGAACGAGTCTAAGAATTTTTCAAATTAGCGAGCTAAAATGAAACATTCATGACGAGTTTCATAAACATATGAAATGAAAACGAGTGTAGGATCATTTTTTATCACATACATGAACCGGGTAATCAAGATCTGTGGCATTTATTTGTGTAAAACCACATTTTTTCATGCAACCTTGAAATGTAAAAAGCCGCCATTTTGACTCCAGTGCGTAAGTATGTGACGTCATGTACTTGTCATAGGCGTGACGTAACAATTGAGACAATTGAAACTTACAACCAATCACTGGGCTGATAGGTCATATTACATGGCTTAATATTAACTGGATAACACAGTACATTATGTGATAAAAGGAATTATCCTCTGCCATCTTGTATATTATACCTAATTATAAACCATGAGCTATGTATTTGCATAACCTATATGTTGTATAGCATTCGGAAAATAAAATGTGAAGTTGAAAAAGTCCAGAAGAAGCCTATTTTTATTATCACCTGTCACCCAATAATGAAACCAAACCAATTATCAATGGATCTGCCAGTACCTGTGGAGTGGACGGACTTTACTTCAATAGCCTGCTCCAACAACTGTATGGTAAATTCTATGTAAACCATCTGGAAACATTTCTCAACCAAGGCGCAAATATCCTGGGCCTGACCCTGAAAAATAAGTTAAAAAATATGGTATCACACGTAAGACTCATTCTTTTCTGCTCTTTAACATCAAAAGTATAAGCAATAACACTTAAAACAATCAGAAAAAAATATACTTCATAAACCCTAACCCTAACTATAATCACGTTCTGCCTTAAATATAACACCATGAATGCAATAGCAAATACATATGGATATGCAGTGTGTACACTACCAGTTTGAGGAGTGAATTTTCTAAAAGTGTTCAACCTTACCAGAAGTTAAATGGATATGGCTTGTGCTGGGGCAGATATGGCTTGTGCTGGACAGATATGGTGGATGCTGGACAGATATGGTGCAAGCTGGGCAGATATAGCTTGTTCTGTGCTGATATGGAGGGTGCTTGGCTGAAATGGAGGGTGCTGGGCAGATATGGTGGATGCAGGACAGATATGGTGGGTGCAAGGCAGATATGGTGGGTGCTGGGCTTATATGATTGGTGCTAGGCAGATATGTCTTGTGCTGGGCTGATATCGTGGGTGCTGGGCAGATATGGTGGGTGCTGGGCAGATATGGTTGGTGATGGGCTGATATGGTGGATGCTGGACAAATATGGTGGGTGCTGGGCAGATATGGTGGGTGCTGGGCAGATATGATGAGTACTGGGCAGATATGATGAGTGCTGGGCAGATATGATGGGTGCTGGGCTGAAATGGTGGGTGCTAGGCAGATATGGTGGGTGCTGGGCAGATATGGTGGGGGCTGGGCAGATATGGTGGGTGCTGGGCAGATATGGTGGGTGCTGGGCAGATATGATGAGTGCTGGGCAGATATGGTGGGTACTGGGCTGAAATGGTGGGTGCTAGGCAGATATGGTGGGTGCTAGGCAGATATGGGGGTGCTGGGCAGATATGGTGGGTGCTGGGCTGATATGTTTGGTGCTGGGCAGATATGGTGGGTGCTAGGCAGATATGGTGGGTGCAAGGCAGATATGGTGGGTGCTAGGCAGATATGGTGGGGGCTGGGCAGATATGGTGGGTGCTAGGCAGATATGGTGGGTGCTAGGCAGATATGGTGGGTGGGTGCTAGGCAGATATGGTGGGTGCTGGGGAAAAATAAGAAAAAAACTTCTTTCTAGATTCTACACTCCTTACCTGATTAGCACAATACATCACAGCAAGATCACAATTATCTGGATTTCCTGTAATTGACAAATCACGATTTTATTAATGATGGCATTTGAAATGTATATAAAACCATGTGGAAGATATTTCAAAATAAGAAACTAAAAAAAGACAACTTTTTTAAATGTGTCAATGTTTTTTGTAAACCAAACAGTATGGGACAAAACAACACTGAATGATGGTAAACATAATTCAGTAGAGACTGTCTAGAAAGACCACTCCCCTTTAACTGTCTAGAAAGGCCACTCCCTTTTAACTGTCTAGAAAGACCATTCCGTTTTAACTGTCTAGAAAGACCACTCCCCTTTAACTGTCTAGAAAGACCACTCCCCTTTACCTGTATAGACAGGCCATTTTATTTTACTTGTGCAGACAAGCCACTCCCATTTTACTGTCATGATAGACCAATCCCTTTTATCTCCACATCCTTTTAACTGATCAGAATGACCATTATCTTTTATTGTCTAGAAAGACCATTCCATTTTACCTGTCTAGAAAGACCACTCTATTTTAACTGTCTAGAAACACTACTTTTTTTTACTATATTAATACTTTCTTTTTAACTAACAAGAAATACACCCCCTTTTTATTATCTAGAAAGACCACTCCCTTTTCCCTGTCTAGAAAGACCACACCCCAATTTTTCCTGTCTAAAAAGACCATTCCCATTTATCTGTCTAGAAAGATCATTCCAATTTTATTGTCTAGAAAGACCACCGCCCATTTCGACTGACCAGAGTGACCACTTCATTTTACCTGTCCAGGAAGACCATTCCCTTTTTACTGTTTAGAAAGGCCACTCCTTTTACCTGTCTATAAAGACCACCACCCATTTTACCTGTCTATAAAGACTATTTCCCTTTACCTATTTAGAAAGGCAACTCCCTTTTCCTTGTCTAGAAAGATATCTCTCTTTTTACTGTCAAGAAAGACCACCACTCATTTTACCTGTCTACAAAGACCACTCACATTTTAACTTACCAGAGTGACCACTACATTTTACCAGTCCAGAAAGATCATTCCCTTTTACCTGTCTAGAAAGACCACCCATTTAACTATAATCGTGATCTCTCAACACAGATAACCTCTCAACAGGTTAAATTTGTTACATGGCTCCGCCTGAACATCTGAATGTGCCACGGTCAGGGTCACGTTCAAGTGACCTTTACATGAACCAATCAGAGGTGCGCTGGCAAAAGTTTGCCAGCAAATCGGAATATCATGGTTGATAGATAAATAGCGAGGGGTATCGAACAGATTAGTTTTCTAAAACAAATATGGCGGCGGGATCTGATGTTTCTTCGACGCCAAGGAAAACGTACCCATTGGGTAATAATTGCATAGGCAACACCACCATACAGTCCATCTTCTCTAATGAAGCTTCGATTTTTTTTCTGTTCGGGTTTCAGACGATCAATCTCAAATACCTTCAGAACTTTCGCATCATTCTCATCAATGTCCGACATATTTGTTACATCTCAGAGCGCCCTTTTGAAAGAGGGTCTCTGATTGGTCAAAATTTAATGAGTATTTATAAATATGAAGGTCACCTGAACGTGACCCTGACCGTGGCACGCTCAGATGTTCAGGCGTAGTACGAAGTTAACGAAGTCAAGTAACATATGATTTTAATCAGATTGAAATTCAATGTGCGACTATGGTCTTTAAAAACAATAGGTCTCCCATTAGAATGGTCTAGCTTTCCAGTCAGAGAGCTAACATGGCTTATATGGCCCAGTGAACTATATGAACTGTTAATATAAATTTACAAGATGTATGTGTATAATTAATACATAAGACTTACTCGATCAGGCCAGGTGAGTAATCAACTTAATATTGAAATGATTTTAAATATTTACATATTCAGTATATAAAATAATGTTTGAATGTGTTCTCACCAACTAGTTCAAAAACAGGAATGAAATAGCTTCAATTTTCCTATAACATAATGATATTCAAGGGGTGCAGAGAGCGAAAGTGAGCAGAGTATCGGGGATCGCTTATGGTTGCCAGTGTCACGATCGCATGTATTGTCTCGTGGTGTTTATGTTGATCGTATGTAGATATATATATTTGTGAATGTCCAGTGTTATTGTTATTACGAATCACGTGGTCAGTTGACGGATGTTACGGTAAGTAAATAGGTAGGGAGCGGAAGTGCACGAGCTCAGGACACAGGTAAACATGTGTGGACGCGCCATAGCCACCTGTCGTGGGTTTTAGTACTCACAGCGGCCTACCTCAGTAGTTACAGGCACAGGTTACAGACTGTGGTAAGTAATATTAGTATTAAGCTTTATGTAACTCTATTTTTCCATCTTTATGTCCTAATATTGTCCGATTAACGTCTATTGAGCCGTATAGGATAGTGCGGTCCGGTCATGCGTGACGCTTGGGTAGTGAGCGATTACCACAGTACAGCACGTGCATGTAGGCTAAATTGTATGAATATGTTTTTAGAGATACTTTATGGGTTTATAAGTATGTATATCTCGATGCATAGTTATGTACGAATGTAATAGTGTTGTAATGTTGATGATATGTATTGGAATAGTGATAAACCGTTATGTATAGGTGAGGTCTCGATAGAGTGTAAAAAGTATGGAAGCCGCGTGGTGCCATACTCGACTGTGTACTTGGAACTATGTATTGCCGGACCGGAATTAGGTTTAATTGTTATAATAGTTATTATAGTATATCACTTAACTGTTTCCATTACTAGATATCATAGAGTCTCACGTCAGTGTTAAGATTGTCGAATATGATTGTGTCATTATATAATTGTCATGTTGATATTTTGTGAGGAATCCATTGCTTGAATGGTGAAGTATGCAAGATTGTAATGGCTGTTTTGGGTATTGTTTAAGCTTTCCTGAGGAGGATTACGACCACATCTGGACATTGCAGTGGATACATGCGAACGGGGCATCAGGACCTTCCCATGCAAAGGGTCAAGGTCAGCCACAGGTCATCCACAGCGGGCAAGTCATGGTCACTGAAGGGGTCAGCCAGAGCTGTACAGATAGGGAACTCTTAGTGGACACTATTTGTGTAACTTACTAGTTTATTTTGTTCATTTCTAATTATCTCTACCGACGCTCGTCCCGCGTTACAGCCAGGATAATCAAGTTTATGTCACAAAAGCAATAATGTCAAAATCAGGAAACACACATCAATGACTCTTTAGAGTCAAACAAATGGACACATAAACATTGAGGTAAGAAAATTCTCCAGATTCCAGCACTTACCATGTTTGATAGACAATATATGTACACGGTCATCTTGTATGTAACAGATGGCAGCTATTTCATGAATCGGTAACCGAAGTATCACCTACGAAATATTTCAAATGTATTTATTTGAATTCAATTTTACATCTTGATTATACAGTATGAATAATCAATATGACACACTGAAAAACAATGAAGTATCATGTCCCCTAAAAACATTTATAAATTTTGCTGCAAAGTTTAATAAATAAAGTTACTTCACTCTACAATTTCAATTATGCTTGCTAATGTTATTAAGCAGTTTTAAAAATATTTTTGGAAATTTGTTAGAATCGTTTACAACTTTATAATAAGTTATTTATTTTCAATCACACAGATCACATTTGCTATAATATATTTTCAGACTTAACAATATACAGGACAGTTCTTACAACTTTTCATTTAAAATATTACTTGGTGTTTAACGGTTTTAGTCGACACGCTGGCAAACATGACATTGTAAAGACAATTATTGTGACTGTGAGGGACGGACGGAAAACACATTCACCTCATTGCCGGCTTTCTTCAGCAGCTTGATGTTGCTCTTACTGAGACTGAGAATGACCTCCACCTCAAACTTGGCCTGTAGGGGGATCCTCCCTTGTTTCTACAACACATTTCAACAAATAGTGTTAGTGGACTCCCAATGCCAAAAAGCTTTGGGTTTTTTTTAAGTACAAAAATTGGACACACCAGATCAAAGTCGGAAACCTCAAGTTCTAAACCACAGATGTTAACCAAGTGACAATTTATGTATTGGGGAAAGCTTAACTATCATACGGTGTTATGTATTAGATGATAATTAATACAGTCAAACTTTGTTACATCAAACTCTAATAACTGTAAGACCCGATTTAACTCAAAAGTATTTCTTTGGTCCCGGCCAAAACCGTTCTTTATCTTAGTAAAAACTCGATAAATTCAGATTATATCCCGATGTGAAATCTTGATTCCAACAGTATAAATCCTTCATCAAAGTATTGCTTATCTAAAAGATTTTTATTAATATGCACCTGTCAATCTTATAATCTTAAATACATATTAGACATAACGCTACGGTAGTTCGCCATTCAATGTTTCTGAACATATTCTTATTGAGCAGTTTACATTCGGTAATAATTATTTTCTATTATCAACTTATGACAGTAAAATATGTTTGACTGTTCATAAACAGTTATCAGTACTTACTGCAAGCTAATGAAACAATTCATTTACATCTAAGCTGACAATTTTTCCACAATACCATCGACTTCGAGATAACAAGGTTCAACTGTATGCATGTATCAAAGAGTACTGAAATATCATTCCGTATTTATGATGCCTTTCAGTTTGAGATGAAAGCTGCATGTGGAAAAAAGAAAGGGATTTAGGAAAAAATTCTGTCATATATATCTGTCATTATTAATTAACAAAGTATACATGGCGTAGATTGAAGAAGAAAATGAGACTGGCCAAAGTAATTGTAGCCTAGTTAATCCAGCCGACACTTCTGTGGGTGTCCCACTATCAAGCCACTGTTTTAGGGGCCACGTCAGTTGGTCCTTTTCTGTACAAAAACATCAGTACTCCAGCAATTTTACAATCAAACTATAGCTACTTTACCTGGATAGGAATGTGATTGGACAATCTACAGGGAATGACAGTGGATGAAGTATCTACTGAGAATACAAATGGATTATCTACTGGGAATGAGAATGACTGGATTATCTACTGGGAATAGGAAGGTAGATGGAATTTCTGTTGGGAAGGAATGTGTAACGATTATCTACTGAGAATGCAGATGGATTATCTACTAGGAGTGTAGATGCAATATCTACTGGGAATGAGAATGACTGGATTATCTACTGGGAATGGGGAGGTAGATGGAATTTCTGTTGGGAAGGAATGTGGAAAGATTATCTACTGAGAATGCAGATGGATTATCTACTAGGAGTGTAGATGCAATATCTACTGGGAGTGAGAATGACTGGATTATCTACTTTGAATGAAGGAGGATGGATTATGTACAGGAAATGAATGTAAATGGATTATCTACTGGGAATGCAGTTGGATCATCTACTGGGAATGAGAATGACTGGATTATCTACTGGGAATGAAGGGTAGATGGATTATCTGTTGGGAAGGACTGTGGAAGGCTTATCTACTCGGACTGAAGGTTGATTGATTATCTACTGGGAACAAAGGTGACTGGACAATCTCATGCATCATTACCAAGTACACTTGTATTACCTTTCCGCTATCAATTATCCTCAGCACTTCTGTCCTGTTCGTGACATCTACCTCCATGGGAACTCCAGGTATCACCCCCGCAAACTGTTAAGAAGCAACTATTCTGTCACTGTGTGCTTAGTGTGGATTTTGTGTTATCACCAAATCCAGACACTCAGATCACACATTAATCCAAACTGGTTTATTTTATTATGATTTTGATAAGTTAGCTCAAACGCACTTTTAATCCTGATTTTGTTCAAAGTTCCATCAAACTCAAGATAGACGTGGTTCAACTGCAAATGCTGTACAACAAAATGTTTGTTATGTGTAACTATAAAAGTGAAAGCAAACACAGGAGACATTTTCAATAACAGAAAAATATCATGTTATTTAAAATATCAAATGTTCAGCAACACTGGTAAAATAAATTTGATGATCAATACGACAAAAACTGGTAGAAGATCTGTAAGGAGATTGTTTTTCGAAGACTCTGCATCCCCACAACAACTAAATGTGAAGTAAAAACTAAATACATTGGGCCACTTAAAAGTGTCATCTCATTTCATAACCAACTGGCATGAAATGTACAGTCAAAACATTATCATTTATAAAATAGAGGTAGCAGATGAAAATGAAAAGATATAGGTTCCAAATGATACATTGGGGGCAACAAGTCAACTTTGGTCTCTTTTGAATTTCCAATAAAATGAGTTCACAGAAGAAACCAAGGATTCACAACCTTAATTCAATCACAGGTACCAGTCTCGTCTGTCAATACAACTATAGGTAATAATTTAGGTGTATTGACAGACGGGGCTATAGCTAGTACCTGTGATTCAATATTATAATTTGCCAGTTAATTATTATCAACTTGCAAGTAAATGGATACAACATTTTGTATACCGATGCCCTTATCTTTAAGGGACTCTAAAAGTAAAAAAGTAAATATATCATACCCGCACAACAAATTCCTTATAGTCATTCTGTGTAAACACGGCTGAAGATGTCGGGTAGTCAGGTGGGTTTATGGACTGACTTGCTGCTCGTCTACTTGGGTCCTGTAGAGATGATCGAATTTCCCGAGGTCTTGCTCCAGGTCCAAACCTATCACTTTTCTGAAACATCATGATCACCGAATGTAGTCAATTCACAATAAACTATTTAACGTGATCAAAAATATCCTTCTATCCTTCAAATAAAAAGGTCTGAAATCCTTTACTGTACAGTACAGTAAAGGATTTCAGACCTTTTTATTTGAAGGTGTTTTTTTTTTCCTTCCTATTTATTGACATTTTATTGATGATAAAACCAGTTCAATATGTATTGACTCGGTTATAACGGAAACAAAAAACGATAAACACATAAACTGATACAGTATATTGTATCTATAATTGTAGAACGGATCTAAAAAGTGTTAATATGAAAAGTTCAAACCTTTCTTTTCTTCGTTACCTCATCCATTGGAAACCAATCGCCAGTGTCCATCTGGATGTAATAAAATGTCACTAATACAACCCCATTAGCCAAAAATTACAAACAGTTTTCGGTAACGTCGTGTTTGTCAACATTCCGCAGCCATTTTATTTTCCTGTTTAAATCTCTATCGCTTAGACGCTTCTTCCTAAATTGTACAGTTACTTCCCCTATACCATCAACAAATGTAAAATGTGCATGTTCGTTATGCAGGCCTTAAGCTTGCAAGGCTTTGTCAAGGCTCGCCTGAAAGCAGCGTCAAATTACTAGGTCCGACATTATTTCATAAACGAACAACTCTGGTCAAACCGCTGCAACCATTTTAATCGCGATTTTTCATAGGCAATATTTTACTACCATAAATAGATATATTATTTGGTAATAATTAATTATTTTGAATAAAAAAATATTCTAGAATCCAAGGAGAACTGAATTCTACATAAACACCACAAGTGAATGAAATGCACACGCATTTATTTATTTATTATGGAGGCACGTGTAGTTCAAAAACTTAATATGCTAAAAGTTAATTTAGTGAAACAACTTAAACTGAACCATGTCTTAAATATTTGCCACAATAAATTCTGTCCTATCTTAAAAAAAATCTTTCCGTGAAAAATTAATTACATTTTACAAGATCGACTTTAATGAACTTTAATTAAAACCAAACGCGTACGTGACAGGACAAGAATTCTCAACTTTCTCCCACAGTGCATCAAAAGACTGGAATCATCTTCCTAGTGACCTAAAGCATTAACTAATATCAACCATTTCAAATTTAAGGATAAAAAAGCACTACTTGAAAATTAAGTGTTCGTATATCAGTGGTAATTTGCATAAAAGCAAGGAATGCGTGAAAAAAACTCAGGTTTAAGTTCATATTCCAAAAACATGCTCTCCTAGACCAATTAAAAAGAGAATGGGCAAAATGGCATCACCTTTTTGAAAATACCAGATCCTGACATTTGGACCAACTTGCCATACTTGTTACATTGAGTAAATATATACTATTGATTTAGCTAACACTCACCACAGCTCACAGAATTTCAGATTAAAAAATAAATTTTAAATAATTCTACCGTTATTTTCTGATTTTTGTATGATAATGTATTGATATGTGTATCTATTTGTCTGTTTTATGTCATTTATAAATTGTGTATTAATGTGAAAATTTGAAAAATAAAACATAAAAATCCTCTCAGCTTTTCCACACTCGATAAAGATGCTACAATTATCATGTGTGCCTTCTCCGAGTTAATTTTATCAGGACATCCGTTGTTGATATATATGCTAACTTGAGTCGGGATAACGGTTAAAATTGTCATTAAGAAATCAATGCCGATCAATGAACAAAACCTTTCGAAATATGGTCTATCATAATTATAATATTATCCATATCCAGCCAAGTTTTGTCGGTTCTGTTAGCTGGATTACTGAATAGTTCCCGTCTGGGACTTGTCCGTTTATGTCGACACCCACAGGGACCTGAGAGTTTGTTACAGCTAAATTTGGACCTAAACTAAAGGCATTCAGAGTAATTTAACATGTTTTAGGGGTTTAGATCGACTTTCGGGAGAAATGACACCCCCAATGTTCATTTAGATGATTGGGGGGGTCATTTCTACCGAAAGCCGATCTAAACCCCTAAAACATGTTAAATTACTCTGAACACCTTAGTTTAGGTCCAAATATAGCTGTAAGAAATGCTCAGGTCCCTGTGTCGACAACCTGCTTTGTCTACTTCTAATGTAAATGTACGTTAACATTCACGGGGAAATGCAGGCTAACTTTTTGTCAAGACACGTCAGATCACTAGGCCTGTTCCTAATTCATTCACGAACAACTATAGTCCAACCGTAGAAGTTACAGAATGTCACTTGACATTAGCTTGTATTCTCACTGATTTAAACTAAGAAGAAAAAAAGAAAAAAAAACGAACTTTCGATTTTTAAAAACAGAAATAGCGCGCAGGTAGAACAGAAGACTGAATCTACATTATATTCCTCTGCATTGTGTGATATTACATATTGATTTATTCCTGATTTAGTTCGTTCAGACACCATTGTCTCCGGTAAAACCAGTGAAGCGCTGTTGAACGTTGGCTGTGTTTTGGAAGGTTGTATTAATAATGGTTCCACCACGTGTCGGGGACCACTACCGAACCGGAACCACGTGTGTCCTGGGTCCATGCAAGATAAGAATAGTTTGTATCCTTTGTCTCTTGGATTTTAAATCGATGACGTTTTTCGGGTCACACTTCCACACCGGAAAGAATATTGCTTGTGTAAATAGGTCTATGGAAGGTTGGAACAGGCTGTGCAAATTTTGAGATGTATTATCAAACAAATACTCAAATGAACAAAGAAAATGCACCAGAAATGCATAGAGAAACAAACCGTTGACAACGTGAAATCAATGTAGTATTATAACAAATAAAGCGAGTTATATAAGTGTTATAAATATGTTCTATCGTACTTAAGCTGACTATTCGATCACATTTATAACTAACTATCGCGACATAAAAAATAATATTGAAAAATTAAACCCCTTAAGTTCGACGATTAAGAAATTGGTCTAGGAAAGTTCGGCGATTAAGACATTGTTCTAGGAAAGTTCGTCGATCAAGAAATCGCGTTAGGAAAGTTCGGCGATTAAAGAAATTGGTTTTGGAAAGTTGGCGATTCAGACATTGGTTTTGGAAAGTTGGCGATTTAGACATTGTATAAGGAAAGTTCGACGATTAAGACATTGGTCTAGGCAAGTTCGGCTATTAGGACATTGGTCTAACAAAGTTCAGAAATTAAGACATTGGTCTAGGAAAGACAGGCGATTAAGACATTGGTCTAAGAAAGCTCGATGATTAAGCCATTGGTCTAGGAAAGTTCGGCGATTAAGACATCGTTCTATGAACGTTGGCGATTAAGACATTGGTTAAGGAAATTTCGGCGATTAATGCATTAATCTAGGAAAGTTCGACGATTAAGTCATTGATTTTGGAAAGTTGGTGATTAAGACATTAGATAGGGAAAGTTCGGCGATTAAGGCATTGGTCTAAGAAAGTTCGGCGATTAAGACACTGGTCTAGGGAAGTTCGTCGATCAAGACATTGGTTAAGGAAAGTTCGGCGATTAAGACATTCGTTTAGGAAAGTTCGGCGATTAAGACATTGTTCTTGGAAAGTTGGCGATAAAGACATTTGTCTAGGAAAGTTCGCCAATTAAGACATTGGTCTAGGAAAGTTCGGTGATTTCGACATTGATTTAGGAATGTTCGGCGATTAAGACACTAGTTTAGGAAAGTTCGGCGATTAAGACATTGGTTAAGGAAAGTTCGGCGATTAAGACATCGGTCTAGGAAAGTTCTTCTAAGAAAACTAAAGACCGAGCGCTGTGATGAATAGCTGGAAAATACTTTACACCTATTTTTACATATAGAGAACGAGTACAATGACATTCTATGGAACATTAGCAAAGACAAGCGACAGGTCGAACACATAATTGTATCATTGTCAAGGCAATCTGTCCCTTTTTATATAGACACAAACACGAAATAATTATACTTAACAGAAAATGCAAGAAATTTGAGAAAAACTATTACTACTGAATTTTAAACTGCTGTTAAAGCAGAATGTTGTTGTGCCCTCTAACTTCCCCTATTTGTCCACTGATATCTCCTATTTCGAGCTATCCCTACAGGAAACTACCGTTTGTAACCTGAATGCTATTATTTGTTATCTGAATACCCTATTACTTTTATTGTATCGTGTATCTTTTTTGTTCCTATTTGTCACATAATGTTCCCTGTGTTTCTTTTCGTCATGCTCCACGATTGTCTTCTAGCGGTCCCTATCTTAATTTGTCCATTGATGTTACTAACTTTCCCGGTTTTGTTTCCCCTTAGCCCGAGATTCCTCTGGCCCTGACACCAGACTGGGACATTTTGACAGATAGATGTCTCTGTCAAACTGTCCCAGTCCGGTGTCAGGGCCAGAGGAAACTCGGGTTAGTTTCCCTTATATATTTTGTCATATCACGGAATAAGAAAGCAATTTCATCTAACAATGTTATCTAATTCCATAGTCATATCATGTCGCCTTTGCTCTTAGCTAGTCCCTGTTCGTCATGTTATATCTCTGTTCGCCCATCGATTTTCTCTATTCACCCCACACCATGTTTATCGTCTGATGATCCATATTTCAAATTGTCCTTAGATGGCTACGGTTTGTCCCGATATGCCCCCTCTTTTCCTCAGATGGTCCGAGTACGGTGGTCCGAGATGACGCGCGCACTGACCAGCTGTACAACTGTCCAGCCACTCGTTAGATTTAAATTAAACATACAACATACTTCACTATATTTTCTTGTTCTGTTTCACTAAATCACAGAGGACATCGCATTATTATAATTAAACAACACAAATTGAAATTATCAAAAAGGCGAAATTGTCCTCGAGTGCCCGCTTGTCCTGGTATGACCGGTGGTCACTTGAGAGAAAAGATTAGATTTTCTTTTTCTTTTGATTTCTATATTAAAATCAATGGAAGATGTGTACCACGTGTCCCCGTCGGCTCCTTTCATTGTTTCACTTGTCCGCAGATCGCGTTTGTCCTCCCGACTTTTTATATATAGCAACCGATCTTTATCCTCAATTACACTCAGTCCATATCATTGTAATAATAAATGTTTCTGTTTTCTATAGAATTGAATACAAATGCCGACTGTCTTGTCCATAGCATCCTGCCGTGATTAATATCCATTAAATCGTTTTCCTTGGCGGATCAACAGCTGCCGAAAGTTGTCCTTATAACCACCGGTAGTGGGACGATTAATACCAGTCTACCATTTGTCGTGTAGTCGGTGTGGTGGTGGTAATCGGCTTTTATTCTACTATTCAAGTCCGTTAAGTAGTTTGCTTTATTATTTGATCATCCTGCATCCAATATGCAGTGCGGGTGATATAGAGAGTGTCTTTCAAACAGCAAGCATTTTCATCGATAACCAAGTGAATAATGTTTTATGACGGAAAGAGAATTCTTCAATAAGATTACCAATGAATCCCTTTACACACATTTTCAAAAAGAAATGGACCGACAGATTCGTTTCTAAGTATATTATATTCAACATTTAGAAAACGAACACTCTAAATAGGCCTATATATACCCCGATATGTTTATTTTTACATGTTTTAGGGGTTTAGATCTATCTAATCGAAGTCGATTCGGACACACTATAAGCGTATGTACACTTTGTTCATACAGACCATTCGATTCGGCTACCTTCAACTTACAATACATGAACTACAGTATTATGGATGCTGTGAGAGTCTTGTGAAAGGGACCTGCCGGCTTGATTGTCCCGTGTTTTGTACCGTTCCTGACGACAATGTAAGGCATCTGACCCACAGGGACTTGAGAATTTGTTACAGCTATATTTGGACCTAAACTAAGGTGTTCAGAGTAATTTTGTATGTTTTAGGGGTTTAGTTCGACTTTCGGTAAAAATGACACCCTCAATGATCATATCATATGATCATTGGGGATCTTATAATGATAATATTATCATTGGGGGGGGGGGGGGGGGGGGAGGGGGTGTCATTTTTACTGAAAGTCGATCTAAACCTAAACCCCTAAAACACGAACATTTACTCTGAACACCTAAGTTTACGTCCAAATATAGTAGTAACAAATGCTCAGGTCCCTGTGATCTGACCTTCGTAACACATCCAATCGGTTAACAAGAGGCCCATGGGCCTTAACGGTCACCTGATATATTTATACAGAGAGTTGATTTTGTTTTTAACATGAACAGAAATATTATTCAAAGTGACAAAAAACAATAAAACCACCTTACTCAATATCTAGCATACAGATTTCAGA
>NW_018407577.1:51261-90149 GCF_002113885.1 Mizuhopecten yessoensis
TTTTGTTGACCTTTGTCCATGGAAGGTCCCTGCAAAATTTCATTGAAATTGGTTCAGGGGTTTTGGAGAAGAAGTCGAAAATGTAAATTGTTTACGGACGCACGACGGACGACGGACGACGACGGACAAAAGGCGATCGCAATAGGTCACTTGAGACTTTGTCTCAGGTGACCTAAAAATAACAGTCGTCGGTCGCACCAGTGTAGCTTTTAGTACGAGTTTTCTGATGAATCATTAACCCAACCAGAACAGGGTACCACGTGATGGAGGATACAACAAAAAACAAACGTGTCATTAATATCAATTTATCCTTTTTATTTATATCAATTTTATCATTCAGAAATGGTACGCAAATGCATGTACACAAGTTTTGTTCACTTCACGAGTTAATATTATTGCCAACCACCCAATATGTCTACCATACACATATAGACAATGTTCTCGCATATATTACACGTGTAAACACGTGCACCATCTACGTATAGCCTTATATTCATGTAACATATACATTAGTGCACGTGTACAAACATGTATGTAACACGTGTACCATGCAAACACGCTCTTACACAAATATACCACACATACATTACACGTGTACACACATATGCATGTAACACGTGTATGATCCAAACACGCCCTTACAAAATATACCTCGCACTCTACCACGAAATTAGATTATCTAACTCCGTGATACTTAATATAAAAATCTAACTTAATAATTCACAAGATTTTCTTATGCCAATTCACATGTTCGTCGATACAACTACATGTATATATAGTCAATATATTAAATAAAAAACTAAATTGTCAAAAATAAGTAAACCGGACAACTTAATTAAAATAATATTAACAACATAATATAAATAATATGTTACTTTGTTCACATTAAAAGAACCTGATTATCGTTATTTGAAAACGAATAACATAATACACTAAAATGCTAATATTAATAATAGCATAATACACTATAATGCTAACGGTTTTTAAACGAGTCAATAACAGTTTGTACGGCTAGAATAGACAAATATAGCAAATAATATTACCAACATTATAGAAACTCAGTATGATAACTTGATCAGATAAAATAAAAATACTGATGTGGGCTAGGTAAGATAAACCGCACCGATACCTCATAGGGGTAGGTTACACATAAAGGATACAAATAAGTTCCGAGTGTCTACGCCATTAATTAATTATACTCTTACTAACGTACACAGTAGGGAAGTTAAGAGTTCCGAGTGTAAATCTACTACTACAATAAAATAAATTAAACATATATAGTACTAAAGTAAATTGAAAAGTGCACATTAATCCTTAAAGTATATTCCGAGTAAATTATTACGTCTACTAGAAATTTTGTTTTACACGTAAAGCGTTATTTTATGGCATACTAGAGATGCTGCTGGTTGATTCCCAGCCCTTTTTGCCGCCCCTTTAATTGTCCGACCCTTTTTGACGTTCTATTTACTAAGTGGTCAGATAACATCACTTGGACAAATAAAGAGTCGGACATATCCTGCTGACCAACCGTCACACTTCCTTAAGAGGTGTGATACGATCTGTTGTACGTGGACACCCATTTATTTGAGCAGGAAGTATAAAAATGTATTCAATAATACTGATATAATCAGTACCCTGTTAAATGCCAAAGACAGCATTAAACAATAATCTACTTATTTCTCTAAATGAATATTTATGTTCAGTAATACATTGAAGTGCACGTGCCGCTATCTTTGACTTTAAAAAAAAACATGTAATAATATTGCACTGATATAAAAGCGATAAATAAAAAAATATTTAAAAGTACACGTTTGAAAATGAAATTGCTATTCAACCTACTCTCTATCATTGTTTTTCATTTTGGTATATGATATTATACTCACGTAAGGGGGCATAGGTATAAGGTCATAGAAAACACTAATATTAAGATTTTATGTACATAGGATTATGAGATCACTTTGAAAACTCGCCGACTGCGGCCGGACTGACCACGTGTCGGACACGTGCAGCTGACCACAGCCATTGGAGGATAGTAACTATTGCACATAGGACCCAGCCTAATTGTTCTATCCATGTCTACACGCTACCCCACACACACGTCACACACGCACTCGCTATCAGATCACATATATACACTATGCATAATCTAGTCATCAATACATACAAGTTTAAATACACTGCAATTTGTTCGGAAATCCAACTTTGCATATTCCAGGCGAAATCATTATACAACACTTGAACTAACCAATTTGTTTGATTTCACTTTTTCTTATGCGAGATAAACGAGATGAAAACGAAACATGTTTGGACGGCCGTCAAAAAATCCAAAACGGTGAGCACTAAATTTCTTTACAACTAGTTGGCCATTATTTGTCTGAAATATTGATAGCATCGCGTCAATTAACAACTGCTGAATCACCAGACCTCTGTCGCACGTGCGTGAATTTGCATATCTGCATGCCTTTGTCCTGCCGTGCAGTGTTTGTCCTTGCACGCAGTGTTTCGTTTATGTCCATCAGTCCTGAACTACAACACATGTCTCTATGACGATAAGATATATGACGCCATCTGTCTAATCCCACCACCACTAAACTACTGACTAGTACACACTCATAGTACGGGTACTTCAAATACTCACATCGAGGCCTATATATAAATCATCTACCTCCACCCCCACAACACGTGACCACACCTACCTCCACCCACAACACATGACCACACCTACCTTCACCCCCACAACACGTGACCACACCTACCTCCAACCACAACATCTGGCCACACCTACCTCCACCCCACAACACGTGACCACACCTACCTCAACCCAACAACATATGACCACATCTACCTCCACCCCACAACACGTGACCACACCTACCTTCACCCACAACACGTGACCACACCTACATCCACCCCACAACACCCGACCACACCTACCTCCACCCCACAACACGTAACCACACCTACCTTCACCCACAACACGTGACCACACCTACCTCCACCCCACAACACGTAACCACATCTACATCCATCCCACAACACCTGACCTTACCTACCTCCACCCCACAACACGTGACCACACCTACCTCCAACCACAACATCTGACCACATCTACCTCCACCCACAACACGTGACCACACCTACCTTCACCCACAACACGTGACCACACCTACCTCCACCCCACAACACCTGACCACACCTACCTCCACCCCACAACACGTGACCACACCTACCTTCACCCACAACACGTGACCACACCTACCTCCACCCACAACACGTAACCACACCTACCTCCACCCCACATCACGTAACTACATCTACCTCCACCCCACAACACGTAACCACATCTACATCCATCCCACAACACCTGACCACACCTACCTCCACCCCACAACACTTGACCACATCTACCTCCACCCCCACAACACCTGACCACACCTACCTCCAACCACAACATCTGACCACATCTACCTCCACCCCACAACACGTGACCACATCTAGCTCCACCTCACAACACGTGACCACACCTACCTTCACCCCACAAGAATTTACTAACCCTTCACAGACACAACAAAGATGCAGATAGGAACCAGATTTCACTTTAAAATGTAGGGTATCAGTTTTTCCGTTTCAGGTTCGATATGCCCGTCGTTAATTTCACCGAGAAAAGGTACTTATGAATTACATACACTTGTTACACAGGGACTTGGTATAATACGGATGCTATGTAACGGGTAAATGTAGTCTGGTCCCTGTGATTACGCCTAACTAAGTATCTCTACTGGGCCTACTTCTACATCCTACACCCCCACCACACTAACCTACTGATCTACCAGGACAACTGTGACCAAGCTGTCTAACTCTACTACATAACTAAATACTACGACCCGTAGACTTGTAAAGCCCCCAAAATATCTTATAACAGAGAACGACTGATGATATATATATATATATAGTCTGAAGAATCACCTTGACGAGATGAAAGTACTAAAGACTCGTAGTTGAGATTTGTTCTTTTTATATTATATATGTATATTTTATATCGAAATTCGATTTAATTTAAACTGGGAGGTTAGTGAATAGATATGTTTCTTAACTCACAGGTGTTTGTCAAACAAGTCTAGGGGTCGTAGTATGATAACATATACTATAGACATATATACTAAATTACTATAATTACATATTATAAATATATATATACTAAATTACCATGTGTGTAGTAAAAGATGATGCGTTCTTTGTTGACATGAAACCTCGCGATGCAGCAGTATGTTAATTTCATATTTTATATCATTTTCAAAATTCAATCTATATATATAAACAAATTGATTAATTCAATGTATGCTATAAATATATATATACACTACGCTATTATTTAAAAACTTACAAAATTTCTATTTTACACGTTTGGATTTCAACAGATCCGTTGTAGCGAGACATTCGTTCCTTCTACATAAATACAGTTGTGTGCGATATATACAAGTGATCTAATCTAAATATGGACATTTATATAGTGATATAAATAATATATACATATTTACAAGTCTTGACTAGGAGACTCATCCGTAAACCAGCCAATTACAAACGGCGTGGTTCGAGATTTTTTTGTTCGTAAGACGACAAATAAAATGCACGTGCATATTATAACCAACTAAAAACCACTAAAGCACATACTAAAAAACATTCACTCGTGTGACGTGTAGATAAAAACAGTAACACATGATGGCTAAACAATGTCACGTAAAAAATGGGACATTTATCATAAATGTGATAACACAGTCAGTAATTATTGACGTTGTGACTAAACTTGTTTGACAAAGGCGAGCCGGACCGGAGCACCCAGATGATACCGAGTGTGTTCCGTCAATGGAAACAGATGTTCCATTATATCATTTACTGGATCAGGAAAATCATTTTCCCCCTCAAGGGCCTCAAATTATTGAATTTTTCGATAATAATGTCTGAATCACACAATGCAAACACGAACCAGGGCCACAGCTAAAATTAGACGTATACTGTTATACTATAGGAAATCAATACGAGGCCCTGTACTCTCCGCTTTGTGAAAACACGATTCTTCACTAATCAGTCAGAAATTTACATATTAATGAGTCGGGCAAACCGATTTAATTATATTAGAAAAAAAAATTGAAATTTAAAAATACATATTTGTTTCTGCAATATTTCGGTAAGTTTTCAATCGTGAATTTCTGCCGATTTTCGGTGAATACAGGGTAGGTCAAACGAACTGTCATTGGGCTTGACTGGTTTTGGCACGCGACAAATGATAAGGTTATAAATTATGGATAATACGCCAGCCTTGTGGCTATGTGTGGAAAATAGGGCTGGCGCTTCAGACTGAATTTACATAATTAATATTTCATATATGTATACCAGTCCACAGCATCAACCTGCGGTCATCAATGAATGATAGGGTAGCCATATTGGAATAGAACACCATACGGGGATACAGAGTACAAAATTCTCGGAGAATACTGACTTATAACTGTATAATGAACGGAAATGTATCTAATAAAAAGGGGAAAAATCAATCCAAAAATAAATATAATCATAAGAAGTTGCTTTGACCATAGTGTTTTGTTCTGAATCTGGCATTTACGATAAATATATAGCACCAACTATCGTAATTAACGTATCTCTCTCGTATAACTCGCAACATGTACATACCGTTCTTACACTATACAAAGTTCACCATTTCTAACACGGCACCGCCGGCATGGTAATATGTCACTTTGCCACATCTTTGAGGAACGATTTGATCCGTCTCGGGAGGGGCAGGTTGTCTATATCATTGTTCTGTTTCACCTTTGATAAGATGGTGGCTCTGCATCTGTCCTGTAGACTGACATATCCTCGTCTCCGCACTCCGAGAGTCATCTCCGTCTTGGCTGCGGTGGAACACACAATTGGGAAAAGTTCTTCTTCAATCTCATTTAAACCTGAAAATGCCACTCCAAGATACGTTCCGTCTTTGAAGAAACTGAGGGTTCCTTCGTTTCCGTCGAAGAGCATTCCAACCACAGTGGCTTCGTTCTCCTTGAAGGGCGTGGTGTATTGTCTCCAGCGTCCACTATGCCACAGGAGTCCTTTGTGGGACAGGCCCCAGCTCTGACCGTCCTCTCCCAACATATTCACAAACGCATCCACATGTAGTCGGGCACGTCTCGTGCCCACACCAAACATCATACTGGTCCCAAATATTCGCTGGGAGACTTTAATTTCCCAGTAATGCCTCCCATCGTTGAGGACCTGCGAGCCCCGAACTCCAGCGGTTCCATTGGACCAGTTCGGGTGGAAGTGTGCTGTTTGGAATTTAGTCCCGTATAAACGAACTTCGTGAGATTTGTCCTTTTTATTCCACGTCCACTGCTCCTCAAAACCGTTATTGAGAAGCTCTGTAGTCTGCTGGTAGCTGCGAACCATCGTGGTATCGCTAAGCACAGGTCGATAGCACCGTTTTGCTGCCTCAGTTTCCCTGGCCTGATATGTCAAATAAAATACAGATCGATAACTCTATGGAACTCCACAATGGGAAAACGTCCTGGTGTGTTTCAACATACGCGCTACCACGTTTTCCGATATTTCATTTCAGATTTGTGTTTTCATCAATAATCCATAAGATCATCAACACATATTCCTTTCAAGTATTTATATATATATATATATATATATGTGTGTGTGTGTGGCCGTGTTGTCATCCGTCAGACTAAGCCACTGTAGCGCGTGTTACCAGCTTGGCTGCGTGGCTCTCTCTAACATGTGACCCGGTGTGGCCCCCGTTTATATCGACTCCGTTACAATAGAAATAGCCGTTATTCCGTTTGTCACATTTCGTCCGTGAAAACAAAGACCTGTACTTGCACCTTCTTTCAATAATAATCGTTTGTTATCACATTCGCAAACATTGATGTCGCGCGACAGCCACGTGCCACCATGACTGTCAATCATCTGCACCGATTGGATTACGGGACAAAGTGGGCGGGGCATGGCTTGGATTTGTACCGGCGGCCGTTGACAACAGCTGTTACTATTCCCGTCAAAGAGGTCGCACCGTGTCACCGCTAACTAGATATAGTTCGGAACACGCATTGTCTCTGTTATGTTCATAGAATTAATTTATTATATCTCGTAAAATATTATAATAAGGTTCCAAGTTGTGCCCTACTCGGACTAAAAGTTCCATTTGTTTTTCATATATATAATATATCGGAGTTTTATTTCTACAAACTGTAAATAAAACTCATTGAAACATGATGAACTTAAAATCCGAAAGATCAATATCCTATTCAATACGCCAGAGACGCCTGACAATAGTTTTCGTGTTATTTAGACCCGCTCCCTTCTCCCATCCCGTCCAGTAAAATATTCACTGTATAGTATATATACTATGTTTAAAATGTAAATACATTATATTCCATCATCATTCTGTCGCATATAATATATATACTATACTAAGATTGTATTTTTATATTCTTGTGATATAAAACACCACTAACATTGCTTAATAACAATACTCACTACTTTACAATGTAGCTTGAGTTTGGAAAGGTCAGTCTTATTTATCTGGGATCGCTCTATGTGATTGATCCGGAAACGGATACTATCAACCGACTGTTATCCGGAAAAGATTAAGGTCCTTAACTTGTTTGTTATATTCTGGATTACAGATTAATTTCGGTATTATATCTCTGACTACATTCGTCTCTCTATATAATTATGCATGTATACGATTTTTGTTGTAACCCAGATGAACTGGAATGCTAAATAAATGCTCTTTGCGCAAATATGTGGAAAAACCAAATTCACATATATTCATTTATTGCGTGATTGTACCTAACTTCAATTGAATTATACCTATATTCAATTAATTGTACCTATATTCACGGACTTAGATAGCCAATCTAATTCCGTGCTATGTTGAATTGATTGTACCTATCTTCAATTAATTGTACCTATCTTCATTTTTTTGAAGATAGGTACAGTTAATTGATTATATATATATATATATATATGTTAATTTGGCGTTCCATACAAATCCTACAGAGAGGAAACTCTATAATTATACTTGTAGCACGTGTACAACAAGTAAGTCTATAATTCGAAATGAGTCTGTCCCTTTTCGCCCTATTCTCCTGCTGAGATTTGTCTTTGTTCCCAGTGGGGTATTAGTGTGGTCCAGATGTCGAGCTACGCGTAACGTTTCTGTAAGCACCAGTTGATTGTCAACAAACCAACACTGGTCGATAGATCGATCTCTAACAAACCGAACGGCGTACGGGCACGGACATACGGAACTCCATCTGTCGCCCTCCCCACGGATTCCGGGGACTATCTACATATTTAAATATTTTTTATCAAACGTATTGTACTAAACTCATTTATCCGTTTTGAATGGTGGCCCATTCACCTTTTCAGCTCTCGGTAGGTATCCATGCTGACATAGCCAACGCTGTTTATATCAATTTCAAAGGTCGATTGTACTGCAAGAACAAATTAAAAGAAACGCTGAACTGCCTATATGTATAGACAGGGTAGAAGTGTCCTAGGGGGATAAGTAAAGGAGAAGACAGACAAACAGACAGACAGACTCAAATTAAGTAATCGTTTTAAAGTTTTAATTGACCCAGTTAGGCCCACGTACGTGTCGATCAACAATGGTCATATACGTAACTATGTCCCGGTAGAAAATATAAGCACAAAAATGATAACGAGTTGTAACACGTGCATTCAGTTTTTCTACAAAGAACCCGGTGCAGATTTAATCTCAAAGAAAAAGAGAATGCATAGAGGTTGATGTGGAGACAATCTGATTAAAACTAAATCTCGTCCTTCCCTGCTTGGTGGTAGTGGGGATTAGATGTTTCTCAGGCTGTGAGAACAGATGCCACCCAAGTCTGTCTTATAAAACAAAACAGGAAATATTTCCTGGATATCTCAAACAGACTCATCAATGCAAGTATATATCGTTGTCCAAGATGTGCTATATTCTACGTCACTATACTCAACGGACAGGGACAGAATGCGACACATGTGCTTGGATCAGAACATGTTCTAACCCTTGTTCCTGAACAAAGAATGTTGTGCGAGCAAAGAAAAGAATATTGTTGTATCGTATATTGAGTATTGTATCGAGATACGCACCGTATCTTGCTGTCGCATCGACACATATATCATATCGCCAATGTTGTGTCGATATGTGTATCGTATCGAAAATCTTTTATCAGTATACTTATCTTATTGTATATGCTATACCGTGAGTGTTGTATTGAGATACGTATATTATCGTTAGTGTTGTATTGAGATATGTATCATATCGTGAGTGTTGTATTGAGATATGTATCGTATCGTGAGTGTTGTAGTGAGATATGTATCGTTTCGTGAGTGTTATATTGAGATATGTATCGTATCGTGAGTGGTGTATTGAGATATGTATCGTATCGTGAGTGTTGTATTGAGATCATATCGTATCGTGAGTGTTGTATTGAGATACGTATCGTGAAAGTTGTATTGAGATATGTATCGTGTCGTGAGTGTTGTATTGAGATATGTATCGTATCGTGAGTGTTGTATTGAGATACGTATCGTACCGTGAGTGTTGTATTGAGATACGTATCGTGAGTGTTGTATTGAGATATGTATCGTATCGTGAGTGTTGTATCGAGATACGTAGTGTTTCATCAGTTTTGTATGGAAATACGTAACGTCAGTGTGGTATCGCGATACGTACCGTATCGTGAACAATGTGTATCGTTATACCCTTAAATATTGCCATACTAATCTGGTCATGTGTCTAATTGCTTATTCTATAATAAATTAATGTGCTTCAAAACAAACACACAGTCAGACATAATACCGGAGTCTCAAAGGAAAACACTTTCTGTGTCGTCTTGGTTTTTGGAATATCTAATTTTTAATCAATCGTTTCGGACACACATGGTGCGCTCGCGTTAAGAAACGGCTGATCGACAGTTCGACTGTTTGCAAAACTTATAAAGTGTTGGTGCATGTCGCGAGCCTCAGGAATCAATCACCAAAGGCTTATCCAGTTTTAGAAATGCTGCTTCACCACAACTATGGTAGGACACAGTAACAGGACACTAACTCTCATAAACATCCCTCCATATGCTCGTTTCTGATGAGATCAACCGTTAGCTTTGGATGCCGTTATAATTAAATTCAACTAAAATCAAAGACAGACTTAACATGTGTTATGAGACAAAGCGGCCCCGGTTTCCGTCTTCAATCAGCCGGCGTAATGCTAGCTAATTTGGTCGTAGTATCGATCTTATAATTTTGGGGTCTTTGGGTTCTAATAGCGCCGTTTGATGTGGTCGCGCCTGAAATATTCGGAATGGTGCAACTGTTCGACCGTCCAAAATATTAAAATTGCAGCTGAACTTTATTCCGACACTCCTTTGAAAATTAGCTATCTATTCTGGGTTACTTTGATTGCGATGCCAAATTTTGATTCTCCTTTGAAAATTTCATTGATAAAAATAACGTGCAGCTGATTTGACGGTAAATTTGAGAAATAAAGAGATATTGAAAACGGTAAATTTGGTTATAGTCTCTTTCATCCTATAATGTATTCACACTTTATTTTAATTAGGACAATAAAATGCTTTGAGAAGCTTTGACGGTATTATATGGAGCAGCGGTTTATTCCTTTGTTACCAATGTGTTGCCTGAGTGTCCTCCTGGTCCTGTTAACACACCAAAAGATATTCTGTCATGTACATACATATCTATGTGATCTATGATATATGACCAGGGCCGGTATTCATGAAACCGTTCTCGTGCTCAACCATGGATTCTGTGCTCAAACCTACTTTCTTGTAACTCGCTTAAATCATGTCAAACGATCAAAAAGTCAAATGAAAACATTGAAAACAGTATTTGTCTTCAAGTCTCTTAAAAATGTTTCCAAATCATTGACAACACAAGATATATTTATTAAGTTATAACAAGAGCAGGAAATTAGGCTTGAGCACAAAATCCATGCTTGAGCATGAGAACGGTTTCATGAATATGGGCCCTGGTGACAGCTCGACCAAATGTCTCTTGCCGAGAGAGGGGAAGTTTATGGATATATAGCATAGCAACGATTTATTTAGAGTAAAATGATCGTATCTATGGTAAAATAGAATTAAAATTAATAACGTTATAAAAAGTATACAGCTTCTGATAAACACGGATATATTATATACCAGCGAAAGTATAACAACAGTAGGTATCCGAATTTGTATCAAAAGTAAAATAATTGATATAGTTCAAAAATGACTGTAAAAAAAAGTAACGGCTAAAAATAACCTGTCTTCTTGTAAATTAAGTAATTGAAATTTGTTCGATCATAATTTTAATAAATGATAGAATTTCTATCTCTTAGATATTTTATTTTCGTTTTGAAGTGGTTACGGGATGGGGTCCTGTATGTATAAAACCATTCCGACGTTCAAACTCAGATACTCTGCCCAAGCACCATTTCTTGTTTCCATTTGGACTGCGTAGTAGAATCCATCCACCATGCTCTAGCATAAGAATAGTTCACGAATACAATGTACAAGTTCGGATGTTGCCGTATTACTAAGAATGAAATAGAAATTTTCCTATTATTAATCATCCAGTTGAATAAAAAAAAAATTGGCGTAAATGTTTTTCTTGAATTTCAGTTTCCAACTTAGGAAAATATGCCAATTTTCTTCGTGCGCGCATACATTTTGTATAAGCCTACGGACTCACTTAGAAGCAACTGACATGACGCACCCGTATGTACAGCTGGAACTGTAAGGAAACAACAGCTTGCTTTACGGTAATGAATCCTGCCCGTTTATTAATTTTCGAAGAAAATGCCCCAAAAATAACTCCAGCCCTTGCATGTGAGAGACCCGAGATTGCCTTTGACACTAATGAACTCGGCAAACAATCTAAACCATCGGTCATTGTGCGGAGTGACCACCACGCCTCCGTCTTTGTCAGGTCGCGAGTCCTCGCGTGGCGACTCGGGACAAAAATCGACTTCATGTCCACTTTAGGTAAATTTCACGGTCATTCTCCGGACACTTGAATTAACAGGTGCCCGCCTTGGTCCGAAATGACCACAAACTGACCACTACTGGACATTCGGTGGCCGAAGTTTCTCAACAGCTGTGCGTGTCCTGAATCGACCGGTAGAGTTGAGACTTAGGCCACATATGGAGATGAAATGTTAACAGAACAATGTGTTTTGTTTTCAACGGTTTTTTTCTGTTTCAGGTAAACAGAAACATTCCAGCTCATAACGCATCGCTTGACATTTTTCTGAACCTTTAGGCAAGACCATATTGACAACTACCAAAAACTTGTTTGTGAAAACATATCTAATCATGATCAGATTTATGAATATAGTATCAGTAATTTACAAAATCTGCTCGAAGATTTCCCAGTTTAATCACAAAATATAACATATTAATCAATAGTCATTTTTCTGGTAATTCTATTTTCATTTAACAGCTTACTATTTTTAAATGTGTTGATCGTTATAGAAAAGCCGTTGAAGTTGGCGCTAGATTTGTCTATAATGTAAACTGGAAATTCTGTCTAGAAAGCATTCTGAATATTTCATGATCGTCAGCAAGCACCACTTTGGTAAGCAATTCCTGGCAGGTTTAATGACCCGACAGGTGTGCGATACGGAAGCCTTTAAACATAGATTTTCAATTCGGCACTTTCTAATCGACTGTCATAGAAAAAACTGTTGAATGTTTTATGAAATTTAAACCATTAAAATCAGTGGAAACATCAGAGGTAAATTAGCCGCTATCAATACCATCTGAGGGACCTCATACATATTTGAAGTTGACGACCTTTGTGCTGGGTATACGGTTCGGTCCGCCATCGGGTGTCGTCTCACCAAACAACAGTCATGTCGTTACGCCTACCTGGACAGTTTTGAATTTTTTACACCTGATTAATTTAAAGTCGGTTTAATTGAACACCTGATTAATTTAAAGTCTGTATAATTGAGAAGCAGTTTACAATAATTGAATTTCACACACTCGTTAATTGAAATGTATTGATAATATAACAAATATTGCTCGCTATTAATACAGATGTAGCTTGTTCGAGGCATTGAATTCTTTTTAATATCAGAAACGTATAAAGCCAGGGGTATGTACGTCTCTGTTAATATCAGAAACGTATAAAGCCAGGGGTATATACGTCTCTCTTAATATCAGAAACGTATAAAGCCAGGGTACGTCTCTGTTAATATCAGAAACGTATAAAGCCAGGGGTATATACGTCTCTCTTAATATCAGAAACGTATAAAGCCAGGGTACGTCTCTGTTAATATCAGAAACGTATAAAGCCAGATGTATGTACGTCTCTGTTAATATCAGAAACGTATAAAGCCAGGGTACGTCTCTGTTAATATCAGAAACGTATAAAGCCAGGGGTATATACGTCTCTCTTAATATCAGAAACGTATAAAGCCAGGGTACGTCTCTGTTAATATCAGAAACGTATAAAGCCAGATGTATGTACGTCTCTGTTAATATCAGAAACGTATAAAGCCAGGGTACGTCTCTGTTAATATCAGAAACGTATAAAGCCAGGGGTATGTACGTCTCTGTTAATATCAGAAACGTATAAAGCCAGGTTACGTCTCTGTTCATATCAGAAACGTAAAAAACCAGGGGTATATACGTCTCGGTTTATTTTGAAACCTGACTTTACCGACTCTAAGTCTGCATTTTTGACATCATCTAATATCTGACGGGGTACATGTCTGTCCTTGAACCTGACGTTACCGTCACACTGTGTTATTCGACCAAAGGAAAGACATGTGTACAGATATATAGTTTAGGCACGGAACCAGATTGCTATCTAAATCCGTGGTTTAGGTATTTTATTTCCGTATCTATCCGTATATTTCCTCGAATTTAGACACGAGTTTTGATCAATTGTTATGCAACAAAAAGGAAACGATGATTAAGATTAAAGTATATATGAATTAAAAGCGATAATGCCTAGGCGTGATTGCGCTGTAAATGACCTCCTGTAAACATCCCGCGCATCCGTGTCATAATTACTGGTCAGTATTGACACTTTCGCTGATACAGATGATCCTCCTGACACCAAACATCCGATATCCTGTAGGATCGAGTGTAATTAGAATACATGTCATCAACAGATAGACCCCCGGGGTCACAGGTCAGCACGGCACGAGAACACCTTCTGAGGTTCACCTTACCGAACTCCCCCGGGGCTTTCGATCAGCACGGCATGAGAACACCTTCTGAGGTTCACCTTACAGAACTCCATCGGGGATTTAGATCAGCACGGCGCGAGAACCCCCGGGGTTGTCCAGTACACACTCCTCCCATCACTGTTTCCTGTCCCCTCCATCCCTAACATCTGGTACCACTGTACTCGTTTGCTCTATAATGTCACCGACGTTTTTGATAATCATCTGTGGTTATTACACGCTGGATTTAAGTTATTCAATTCAACTTATTTCCGGAAGTTTTACAACTTATTAGATATACATTTACACGTACATGTACCTGACAGCATATTGAACGAGGGATTGGCAGAGATTAAACTTATCAACGTCTCAATTCTCCAACAATACATTTAAATAAATAAAAACATCCATAATAATACATGAATCGGTATTAATATTTTTACAATTTAAGTATATTACTGGATTTGATGAAGCGATGCAGGTAAAATATCAATGTGAAATTTATATACTTTCAAAGGAAAGATGCATTTGGGTTTTCAGTATAGTGAATGCTATACCACGGAATTTACGTCATCAAAACGAAAGTAAAACATGCGCAAGTAATTTGCATATTTTTAACAATCGACAACGATTACAATAAGCGATTCCTATGGTGGCATATTTCTGCCATCCACTTGCGACTTACGAGTTACGTATGTCGACATAATTATTGAAAGATGTCGACATAATCTGAGAAGATGTCGACATAACTGTTAAATTATGTCGACATATTATCACATTTGCCGAGATAATTTTGCCGAGATAATTATCTCGTAAGTGGGTAACTCGGCTTTTTATCGTGTTAATGCTCGGGTGTGACATCGACTTGCCACTTACGACTTGCCACTTACGACTTATTTATGTCGACATCCTAGTAGATTATTGCCGACTTACCAAAACGAGGCTTGTGCACGAGGACCGCGAAGGTGGGCTGATGGTGACTGAACAGTGGTGACTATACTGGTGAGTAACTTGGTAAAATCAATGTAAATATGGGAAATCAAAGATATGGATATTACAGTAGGTTACTATGATGTACAGAGTTTATCAATCAAAGAGGGATTTTACATAAATAAGTCGTAAGTGGCAAGTCGTAAGTCGATGTCACACCCGAGCATTAACACGATAAAAAGCCGAGTTACCCACTTACGAGATAATTATCTCGGCAAAATTATCTCGGCAAATGTGATAATATGTCGACATAATTTAAAAGTTATGTCGACATCTTCTCAGATTATGTCGACATATTCTCAGATTATGTCGACATCTTTCAATAATTATGTCGACATACGTGACTCGTAAGTCGCAAGTGGATGGCAGAAATATGCCACCATAGATTCCAGCTGTAAGACATCAGAGATTATCTATCATTTTTATTTTTTATTTTTTGATTGGTATATTCATATAAGTAACGGGGAACATCATGGGCTATACGAAATTCTTTAGGCGAAAAGACATTCCATGTCTGTTTCATATAAATATTAGCACTCCGGCGAGGTCCTATCACCACTCGGCCCAGTCATCACCGATTACCTCGGGAGAATATAAAATGGTATTGGTTTTGTCCACTTTAGAATAACTCCTTTTTCTTTACTTTACATATGATTTCTTTTTCTGTATTTATTTATATTTATGTCCATATACATGTACATGTAACTCTCCAATTTGGAGGAATAAAGAAATGAATGAATGAATGACAGTGTCTGTGCTGCGCAATTCAAATGATTTGGAACTAAGAAAGATGTCGTTATAAACACGGACCCACTGTAAAACCTTGGAACAGTATCATATACCAATACACCTGAAGCACACAACCAGGCTCTAACACACGTGGAGGTATTAGTAAAGTGGCATACAGCCTGTAGTTAGCGCCTGATGATGCAGATCCCATGAGGTCCTCATACCTATTGATTGTATGAATTGTAAATATCTGAAGAGTGCTTTAGAGAGGCTTATTCTAGCCAGATAGGGTGCTATATCAAATGTCGCAATAAGAAAAAAATAATTCATTTAACGAAACAGCTTCCTGTTCTGGTATTTTCTTACTTTCAATATTATAAAATCTTGCGCAACCGCCAATAAGACTAAATGATTATCACTGCTAAGTTATATATTTTATAAATCCCAAAAATAGTAGCTGGATTCCGTCAGAACTCCAATCTTCCTAAGATCGTGTTTTATCGTTCAAATACCGATATATCGCATTGACAAGACCCCTCCCCATTCTGCTTCTGATTTAAAAACTATGGTTGCGATGACTTGCGCGGTTTAAGACATACCCTATGAATTAGGAAATCTGAAACTTCGTAAACGTTAATACAACTTTATATCACTACGCATTATTATTTTAACTAACGCCAATCTGGAAATAATCTTTGGTTCAATAAAAAAAAGTGTCCTTAAAAAGCCGTTATTTATGGTAGTAGAGTTTACTTAGTGAACTTGGATTATTAGCTATCCAACTTTCTCCCATGGAGTTGGGCGTTCCGGGTATTACTACCGCAGCTTCCGCTGTGGGCCACTTCCTCTCATACAGTTGCCAGGCAGCCTTCGTGGCACCAGGGCGCCGGTCCAGTGTCACCAACCAACATTCTAAACAGGAAATGAGGCGACGACACGTGATCCGATGCACGTGTTTAGTTGTTGTCGACGGATTGTTTGTGTGGAATCCAAGTGTCATCGAATTCCGTGTCCGGATCTGTATGTACGTTCTCAGCCAGTTACTGAAGCGTTAATATTCCTTGATGAAATAATTTCAAGATCAAACATTAGCAATAAATGAAAATGTTATTTTTGGTGTGTGGGTGTGTATGGGGGGGGGCTTTTGTTGTATTAAATACGGGGTTGACTTGGTTGGATTTTCTTCAAGCTTGAAAATGTTGGTTGCGTTTTGATTTCCTGCTATAGTTGTAATATTTGGTAAAGTGAATGCTGCCAGTGGTTTTTTATGTAACAATAATTATAGACTTCCTATATATTTGTGTTTTAATTGTGACGGCTACCGAGTCTGGCAATACTGTAATCAGGATCTATGTCCATGTGTTTAATTGCACTTTCACAGTAATAAACATTATATGGAATAGTTATTAATTTATTGTACCAGAACGGAATTACATTAGAATCCGTGCTGATAGTAATACTTTAAGGTGCGCGGATATAGTGGGATCAATGCTGTCGTGCCCGGCTACCAGTGAGTCCCTGAAGGTAGATGTCGCATACACCTGTGCCTTACCTGTTCACGGTTGTCGACATCACCGAAGCGCAGGTGTCATTGGTGTCGCGTGCCGATCACAATAGACGAACAAAGAGCACGCGACCCGCACGCGAAAGTGGGGCGGGGCCTAAAGGTGACAGATGCAAACGATCACGTTATAATGACCAGCGTAACCGTTACCTGGCTGTGGACATAGTAGATTCTGACCATCTATTATTTAACGGTTAGTTCTAGTTCTATATAAACTGTTAGAAAGCGTAACGCGCACCTGTTGCGGTATATAGCGTGGTCTTTTTGTGTGACGCGAGCCCGCTGTGGAACATAGCTGATCACACACAACGGGACAATAACAGTATACAGTAGTCGCTAACGGGCTGCCGAATCCCCTGCGACAACAAACCGCACACAGAAAAATACACCAGTTGTTTCTTCATTGGTCATGTATGCGTGTGAACGGACAGACTTTTATTATTTACCATTGTTACAAGCTGGTTATCACCAAATACCCAGAAACGTAATGTTATAATAAAGTCGAATTTACTGTTTAAATTACACTGGTGACAATCTGGCCCATGTGATTCCGTGCCGAACAAAATTATTGATCGTTGTAACATCAAAAAAAATATCGACCAGCTTCTATAATAGTCTTCAAGCAAGGCACCAGAGCACCGTGAAAAATTAAAATCATACCTTCCATATGTCATTTATTGCTAATACCCTGTACCTGTCCGAACCCCTCTTTACTCGGGACAAGTATATTACAGATGTATGTTAAACGTAAGATTCTGTAATATAGCAAGTACGTGAAATTAAAACGCGTGTGTTCAGGAGATAACGCTGTTCGCGGTCTCTTTGATCAGTATCACGGTGTAATGAATGCTGTGTTCAAACGCCATGAACCCCAACGGTCCGTTAACTCACACACTATAGAGATACGGCTTCCGGCGTCCACAGAGCTCGGTCTCAGCTTCCGTAAGCAAACTCGTGACATAACCAAACCTCTACCGATCAAGGAAAACTGATTTACACAAATTAATTGCTTTTCCTGCAGATAGGGATATTACGTTCGATCCGTGGCCGCGGGACACGATATTTTACCGGACAATGCTTGCGCCCATACTACTCACATCATGGCAGCACGTGGCTCCATGTAAGCCATGTGCTTGATTAATGAATCTAACCTGAACTGGGTCTTTACGTGTACAAAAGACGTCAATTACTGCGAGCTCAAATATCACTGAAAGACCTTTCGAATTCGATCGATATTCGTCGGTTATCGATCGGGTGATAGAACGTGGTAATTAATACGCCGAGGACGCACGGAAAGGTGACTGTTCATGTTAGATAACTGCACCAGTATTTCGTATCCAGTGTCTGACAGTATTGATAGTCCCTAATCACTGCTAATGGCTGAACCATAAGTTTGGACGAGTATCGACGAGCGGCGTTAATTCCGTTCGAGTGGCATGTTTTGTCCGCCTAGCTGGCATCTCGTCCATGCCAGCATTATACGTATCTATAACGGGCACCTGCCGACTACATCATTATCAGGACTTAGAACAGACTATATACACGAGTGAATCAAATACCAGCTTTATCAATAAAGAAATCCATCAATACCCAATTAGTACAGAGAATAAATTAACGGAATGTACTCCTCACACGCAAAACTCGACGGCAGTAACGAGAAATCGTGTCAGCAATTAATCGATCCGGACGATGAAAGAGATGTGTGTGATCCTAAAGATAGTCTGATATTCTGCGATATGCTTCCTTTGAGACAATTTTCCGAGAAATTCGCCATATCTGCAATGGCCACCGTGTAAACATTCCTAGTTTTGTCCACGATCATGATTGAAATTGTCCACAATTCATTCCATGATATTGCTTACAACGGGTTTAGTTATTGTCGATAAGGGATTTCCTTATATTATCCACAGTGGGTATCTTTACATTGTCCACAATATATTCCCTTATATGCATTCATATCATAAATGTATCAAATGGGATTTTCTGTTAAACATATACAAATATTATAGCTTCAATGTTTACAGATATGCAGAGTAGTGTTTTGAATCAAGACTTTCAATCCAAATGGTTCGCCATCGAACAGGGAACGAGGCAAGGGAGTATTGTATCTCCATGGATGTATACTTTGTATATAAATGAATTGTAAGGTAGTTTATGTAACTCAAATGCTGCATTTTTTTGTTGAAAATGTTAATGTCACTTGCCCTACGCAGGCAGATGATATGGTATTATTGGCGTATAACAAATGTAGTCTAGATAAATTAATGAATATGTGTTTCATGTACAGTTGTAAATGGAGGTTTACATATAATGCTTCCAAAACCGGTATAATTGTTTTTAATGAATCGAAAACGATGTATATAAGATCTAAGCGCAAATGGTTACTTGGTTCGATAGAAGTAAATGAAGAAGAAAGTATCGTACATGTTTGTGTCTACCTTGACAAATATAAACTATGTCGTCCCAACATAGACAATGTCGTGCACAAGTTTAGAAGTTCATGTTTTGGTTTTCTCGGTTCCAATCTGATAGGAGAGAATATCAACCCTTTAGTTGGTTTACGGCTGTACAGATCTATCATTTTACCACGTGGTCTATACAGTTGCGAACTGTGGTTTCTTCTCTCCAGTGCGGATTGGAGTCGTTTAGAAAAGATCCAAAATCTATGTGAAACATTGATTCAATGTTTTCCTTTACGTACTAGATCTGACATCTGTTTAGGAATGTTGGGTTTAACATCCCTTTCCGCAATTAACACAATTATTTAGGATCGTTGTGCAATCTTATGCCATATTGTGCCATTAAGTAACTATTTTTATTGCGTTTATTACACAAGTATTATATTTACAAGAGTACCGATAGTGTAATTCCAAATGTATGGTCTATTTTACATAAGTATGGTCTACAAAATTATTTGTATGAATTTATTAAATCGGGTACATTCCCGAAGAAGGTTCAGTGGAAACAAATTGTTGAAAAATCGGTTTTGAATAAGGAGGAGGACGATTAGAAAACCCGCTTGAATGCCATCAATGATTTCAGTCGTTTCAAAATTCTTCAGACTTCTCTAGTACCGTCGCCACTTTACTTTTTCTGGCGGTTATTAAATGTTCGATATGGCTTACTTTGTCAGAAAATTGCGAAGTTATGGACAATTAGTCCGGATTGTGAACTATTATGTTTAAAATGTAATTGTTATGATGAAGATGCTTTAGCACATTCTTGCATTGATTGTCGCCATCCCGATATTGTAGATCTACGGGATTTTTTCCTTACAAAATATGTGAACACTATCCAGTTGCTGTATATGTATATGTTGACACTTTAGAACGTGATTGTTTTATTACTACTTTGCTAGGGGATGTTACGTTAGAACTGCAAGAGTTGTTTACTAACGTAAAAGACCTAATATCGTTTAGATTGGACTGTTTCTCATTTATTATCAAAGTGTCAGATTTAACATTTCAATAATGTTCGC
The DNA here is from genome assembly GCF_002113885.1 of Mizuhopecten yessoensis. NCBI lineage: Eukaryota > Metazoa > Mollusca > Bivalvia > Pectinida > Pectinidae > Mizuhopecten > Mizuhopecten yessoensis. The sequence continues at coordinate 72,265 of NW_018407577.1, forward strand.
TGCAATCCTGAACATATCATACTACTTCTACGTTGTTAAAAAGCTTAAGTGTTTTGTACTGTAGCATATTTTTTATATTTTTTTTTGTTACTTCTCTTTTCCTCGATTAACTTTATAAGCAGCACCTTTTCTGTCAATGAATTAATTCTACCTTTGTTATTTGTCACATACTTTTTGTTTTGCACGTATTTCTGTACTTATTCACTAATAAAGATATGAATGAATGCAAAAGATTCCCTTACATTGTCCACAAAAGGTTTCGTTTTATCATCCGCAATATATAATATTCCCTTATAATGTCTACAATAAATTTCTCACGATGCCCACAATAGGGTTTACTTATTGATGCAAAAAAAAAAATCCTACGATCAGGTTTCCTTACTTTGTCCACAATGGATTTCTTTGCATTTAATATAATTGGCTTCCCAAGTTATCCACACTGTATTTTCTGATTTCATCTGCAACGGCTTCAGTGTTTAGATTGGTTTTCCCTAGATTATCAACAGGACTTTTGATAATGTAACTAACCCCTTCTGCGAGGAAACCTAACAGAAATTCCTAAAACTGCGATCACCGTTAGAAAAAACGATATGGGCTAATGTTCATACATCTATACCTCTATTGACCAAGAATAAGACTTTATATCATATTGTTGGTCACTAGCAACTGTCTTCTATAAACCTAAATGTGATTTAGGTAGCACATATCTTCGCTAACCAAGGGTTACCTTCCCTTCGAGGTAGACGGGTAACACAGAACCGTCTTCTACATAGATAGTACAAGTACAGATATAAAACAGGCGGGAATTGAAACCTTATTTATGGGGAGTAAGAAAATCTTCAGAAACATAGCAACAATAATTTAATATCTATATTGATAAATTCTTGGTTCTCATTGCGTATTTAAATTGCTTCTAAATATAACTGGCCTCTTCATACATGAAACTATTTGTAAATTAAGCGTATTAATTGGTCCGATAGAACTGCTTTATCTATCTAGTTTATTGATTTATATGGAATTTACTTGTGTAATGACATTTAATGGTTTCCATGGCATCTCCTTGTGTACGAGGTTTTATAGTTTCAATGGAATCTCCGTGTTACTGTATGAAGTAAAATGGTTCCCAGGTCAACACACACCACCAGTAACAAGTTCGCATGTTCCTGTGCATTCGATGACTCTCATTAACAGATTCAATGATAATCATCAAATGAAATTCGAAAAAGGTTCAACTAAAACTCCCCTTGTAAAATTTAACAATGATCTCTGAAGATTTTCAGTGGGAAACAATGATTGCATAAGCAGCGTTATCTTAATTTGGATTTTTCAAACCTTCAATATCGATTATATTAGATATTCCCATATTCATACCATAAACCGACATGAGGGCAGACTAGCATTTTGGGGCTTTAATTTCAAGAGATACACACACAGGCTCCAGCCTTTTCTATATATATAATTAATCCCATGACATTTTCTAAACTTGAAAAGCACTTCGCAAAATTAACTCAATTAACTGGTTTTGCCCCTCCCCTTTCCAAACACTACACCTACTGACGATACACGGTATCTGATACGAAATTCGGTTTCATACTCTCTAAAAGTCTAAAATGTGGAAAAAGATATAACATGCGGATGGGAAACACATAGGCCGTCATATGGGTCTAAAACTCGGTTATTTCCCTGACAAATAATCTCTTAATCGATCTATTCACTGAACTGTATTCGAATTCAGTACTTATTTAATAAAGTTTGCTTTTATACGAAATTCATCAACTCAGTTCCCCCCAAGAGCGAGAAACGAGTTCCATTTTCCAATATTACTAAAAACAAATCAACACGTAAACTGTATTATAAAGCCTCTCAACCTTTATTTCCAATACAGTGTGATGTACTACTAGTACAACTACAAATTTTTCATAGCATGACAGTATAAAATACTTCTTATATGGATTAGTTGGTGTTCGCCACACGAAGGGAAATAACCTTTAGATTAATTGTCCATACAAAATGTGGACAATACAAAGGGAAATAACTCTTTACTCGAAAAAAAACCTTTGTCTGTACAAGAAAATATAAAGAACTATATCAATCACGCTTTCATCTGTTTGTTTCGAAGTTGTTAATGATTTTATCACAAAGCACACGCGTAGATCTACAAAGCATGATAATTAAAACAATTGCTATGAAATTTAAATGAATTTCTCTCAAGATTATTATCTTTTACAGAAGATGTACATATTGGACACACACACTTGCTCACTGGTGACCAGAACAAAGTAGTAGTATCTGTAGCAGTGTACCGCCAGGCATGTATGGAACAACAGTACACAAGTCCAAACTAGAACATCCTCGATACTTCAGGGATTACGCTCACTTACACTATCTGCATCCCTGGAATATGTCATGACAAAATTGAAGGCTCAATGTGCACAACCTTGTTGATGCTACAAAAAGATTAGTTTAATAATACTTTGATGTACATCAAAAATTGACTGGCTTTGAAGTTGGGCGTCGCTTCTCTGTGATCTTCAAAGGACATGTATCAGCCTAGTAATTGGGTCAGGTTTTTCTACCAGAGACCAATCAAATAGCTAGTAGCTAGCCTTCAATTTTTCTACGACATATTCGTGGGGCACAGAGATCAAAAATGAGCCTACCCCCTGGAGTATTGAGGATGAAATTTGACATGTCAAGCGTGTTCTTCCATTATCCTGACCGGTTGTCTGCTATCGTGTTCTGATCAGTCACAATATCTGACTTAAATTCTCAAACATGTGTAGTAGTATACAGTTCTTACCAGTGTAAACACCGATACCGATAAACATCAATAGACAAACAAAAACAACTTTTATATTATACTTATTCATGATGATGATGAAAATGGATAGTTTTTACAGAATGAACAGCTATTTCTATGATATTAATATTAAACTGGGTGAATAAATTCCTGCACCAAATCTTAGCCAACTTAATTGAAAGTTCAATAGTCACTGCGTTTTCTGTAAGAATTTTATAAATTCAATCAGTTTTAACTTTACTTCTATGTACTGTATTACAAGCTAATGAAATATTCATTATTAACACAACTATTTGTGTACGAGTGCCTGCCGAGTGATATTGATAGACGTATGATTGGGTTGGCCTTAGTAAGCAGTACAAGTAACAGGTTATCTTTATTCTTCTTCACCTGAAAATATAGAAAAAACAGAAACAAGTGTAATAAAAGATCCATCACAAATTAAAAATGTCAGTATAGTCTCAGGAAAAAAATTGTCTTGTCAGTCTGTTGTTGTCAAGAAAAAGGAAGGTGATTTATCTTTCACTCATCATGAAATATATAGCTTTAATATTCAATTTTGAAAATTATGTATATGTCCTAAAAGTCAAATAAAGGACATCAGTCGAGGGATTTTTTGTGTGGTGAAAATGGTGACTGCACTAATCAATATATATTCCATAAAGTTGGAGCCATTGACAAGCACCACAATGCTGAAACCAAGAAAAGAGAACAATTTCATACAATGGTATCATTTCAATGACATTCATTCTCATAATGTAATTTTCTTCAAAATATTATATCATAAATGCTTCAAATCAAGATAGAACAGTATTGATTCAATCATATTTGAATTAATGAAATTACTTTTTATCCAAAAATATTTTTTCAAATTTATGATTTATGATTTATAATCTGGTTGGACAATCTCATCAAGTACAACAGAAAGAACCCACTTGAAAATCATGTTAAAAAAGTTTGTTGGAAGATATATATTGTCATGAGCTTGATCAACAGAAAAAATATTTAATTACATTTTATAATGATAATAATAGTTCCTGGTGATGGTGGCCATCTCATGTTCCATTCGTCACTTCCATTTCCTCCTCCTCCTCTTCCACAGCATCTCCTGGAAGAACAAAAAAATAACCAATCCTCTTTAATTCACTTACACACACAGACATCAAATAGTCAAACCTTGTGATGTTACAGCTGTCACACATCAAAAAGTCAAATGTTGAAATGTTAGACACACAAATCAAATAATCAAACTCTTCATGCTATAGTCAATCGGACACTGAACAAATTCATATTTAGTAAAACAGTGAAATATTTGCATGAAAACACAGACAAATCTACTGTTACAGGACCACAATCAAACTGTACAAAAACAAGAAATTCAGTTAATATTGATCTTTGTTCGGGGCATTTCTATCTCTGCAACAGCTTAGGTCATATTACAGCATGTCAATAACTAATGGGGCCACACTACAGCTAAGTCATATGTCTTCTTATAACTGGGCTATAAAACAGCTAAGTCATATGTCTACTTATAACTGGGCTATAAAACTGCTAAGTCATACTTATAACTGGGCTATAAAACTGCTGGTGTTATATGTCTACTTATAACTGGGCTATAAAACTACTAAGTCATATGTCTACTACTTATAACTTGGCTATACAACAGCTAAGTTATATGTCTACTTGTAACTCGGCTATAAAACAGCTGGTGTCATATGTCTACTTATAACTGGGCTATACAACAGCTAAGTCATACTTATAACTGGGCTATAAAACTGCTGGTGTCATATGTCTACTTATAACTGGGCTATAAAACAGCTGGTGTCATATGTCTACTTATAACTGGGCTATAAAACTGCTAAGTCATATGTCTACTACTTATAACTTGGCTATAAAACAGCTAAGTTATATGTCTACTTGTAACTGGGCTATAAAACAGCTGGTGTCATATGTCTACTTATAACTGGGCTATAAAACTGCTAAGTCATATGTCTACTACTTATAACTTGGCTATAAAACAGCTAAGTTATATGTCTACTTCTAACTGGGCTATAAAACAGCTAAGTCATATGTCTACTACTTATAACTGGGCTATAAAACAGCTAAGTCATATGTCCACTTATAACTGGGCTATAAAACAGCTGGTGTCATATGTCTACATATAACTGGGCTATAAAACAGCTGGTGTCATGTCTACTTATAATTGGGCTATAAAACAGCTGGTGTCATATGTCTACTTCTAACTGGGCTATAAAACAGCTAAGTCATATGTCTACTACTTATAACTGGGCTATAAAACAGCTAAGTCATATGTCTAGTACTTATAACTGGGCTATAAAACAGTTGATGTTATGTCTACTTATAACTGGGCTATAAAACAGCTGGCGTCATATGTCCACTTATAGCTGGGCTATAAAAAAGCTGGTGTCATATGACCATACAACGTACTAATAAAGAATAACTCAAAAGCTAATAAAAGGTTTACAATCCTGAAATGTCACAACATAAACCTAACAGCATGACACTCACTCAAATTATTCGGACAATCAGCTTACCATGCCCCAGTTATATGTTCCAACAATACATTTTATCCAAATCAAACGGCGATCAAATTCCGAGTGATTCGCTTCAATCGAACTCAGTGAGGAGGTCCACCTTTTTCCAATGGCATCTTCCCGCGACATTATTATGGACCTGCTCGTAAGTGGCACTATTGGCAAAGACCCGGATGACACTTAATGGCAATAAATGCCGTAAAGTTGTCCGATGTTGTTAACATAATGATATCGTGTAACTACAGAGCAATATCAAAGAACAACCAACCTGACACGACATGAACATTACTGCATGACACTTTAGTCATTTTATTCTGACGTTAGGCTAATCATGCCCCAGTTGTAAGTCCCAACAAACATTTAAGAATACCTTTATTATCAACCATTTCTCAGATAAGTACATATTAATCATGGCAGCTTAAGTATTGAGAACTAAGAGGTTTTGAGATCACGGGGCCTGATGTACCAAGGAAGATACCAGCAAGAGGAAAACAGTAGATCCAAGAGATGTTTATCTACTGTTGTGACTTATCCTACCTCGGAGACGTTTTATTTCTCGGCCAGGAATGATGCCCGTCTTCAACATCTGGTTCAGCCTCTCCACCTCATCCAGTGTAGCAGCTTGTGCAATGGCAGTCTACCGTACAAAAATGTTGACAGTTTATGTACAATGTTTCCAAAACATTACAACCTGTCTGGGGTACATATCAAACTTCAATTCCTAGTATTATACAAATAGAGACTTTGTAATATAAATTCAGTAAGTTCAAAGAAATGATACAGAAGACTGATTTTAAACAAGAATACTTGTTAGACTGTGGTATGGGAGAATCTGGAATAGTAGCATAGTTTGTATGTACTTAATAGCTAAATAACACTAAAAGGAGGCTATAAGGCACGACGGGAAACAAATATATTTGAAATGTATAAGTAATCAATTTACTTTAAACACTACCAACTTATTTATATCCTTTTGAATGACCCTATATGTGGCATATTTACATGCATGTTTTCAAGCAACATTATTGTGCTTGCTATCTATAATCAGCAAAAACATTTTAACACTAGCTATTAGAATGCAATGTGATTATATTACAGATTATCTACCTTGATAAGTTCGACGTCCTCTTTTGAGGGTCCTGTGGGTCGTTTCTCTGCCAACTTTTCTCCTGGTGTAAACGTCTTGCTTCGTTTGGCGACCTCTTGGGCCAGAGCCTGTCCTTTCTTTCCTTTAAACATCTTAGCTGCAGTTTCACGCTCCTTTTATGTGAACAAACAAATCTCATAATGAAATTGTATGAACATTTCAAACACACTACACTTTTCAAAAGTATGGAATTGCAATAATTAAAAGAACACTTTGATGTTTAAAATTCAAATCATCAATAAAACATGCATATTTTTGTGTACGTATAAAACATAGAACACAAACAGGACAGTAAGAAATTCTTGACATCTGGATTGTTAGGTAACCTAAGTTCCTAAGACAAAAGTGTGAAAGGATGAAACAAGAGGCCCTGAGGGCTTGTATCGCTCACCTGAATATGAATATTAAAGCAGTCATAGCAAAATATTCTCATTAAATATTATATTGCATTAAAAATATTTCCCTCACAAACTTTGTCGGCTCTATCTGTTGAAACTACCTGATTCTGTGCTTTTTTATTCTTCCACAGAAGTTGCTCGACATATTATTCCCTGTGACCTTGTAAGTAGGTCAATGTCATTTTCCTTCTCAAATTGGTTAGCTCTATTCCAAAAAGCTACCAGCCAAATCTTATGAATCCATTCCTTTTAGTTCTTAAGAACAAATCCTTTAAAATGTTGTTGACATCTGTGATCTCTAAAGTAGGTTGAGGTCATTTTCATTCGCAAACTTTGGTGAGCTCTACCCTAGGAAGTCACCAGCCAAATATTTTAATTTTATGCCATTCGATTATTCAGAATAAGTCATTTGATGTTTTTGACATATTTGACCCATGTGACCTTGAAAGAAGGTCAAGGTCATTTTCGTTCTCAAACTTTGTTGGGCTCTATCCCATGAAGCCATCAATCAAATATGAGGATTATATACCTTTTAGTTCTTCAGAAAAAGTCATTTGGAAGTGTTTGACACATATGACCCCTGTGACCTTGAAAGTTGGTCAAGGTTATTTTCATTCTCAAACTTTGTTGGGCTCCATCCCAGGAAGCCATCAGCCAAATTTGAAGATTCTACACATTTTAGTACTTTAGAAGTCATTTGAAGTTTTTGACATATTAGACCCCTGTGACCTTGAAAGTAGGTCAAGGTCATTTTCGTTCTCAAACTTTCAGCCAAAAATCATGACCCTAGGCCTGTCCGTTCTTCAAGAAAAGTTGTTTAAAGGAAAAGTTGACAGACGAAGATGGACGCCGCACCACGACATAACCTCACTTGCCCTTTGGGCAGGTGAGCTCATAATAATTTGAGGTTCTTGTAACCATTTTATCACAACCTAGTTTGTAGGTCGTCTAAAAGAGGTTCACAATATATTATCCATGGTTAAAGGGCCTTTGCAGACAGCCAATATCTTTTTCAACTCCCTGGGGAGCATACAGCCAGTGATGCCATTTCGGCCCCCACAACTAGCTTTCAACAATTTTAGCATTGCCAAACCATGTACTCATTTACAGCTTAGTAGACTGGAACAAGCAGAGTAAAGTATCTTGCTCAAAGTGTTGTGCCTTGACTCGAACCCGCAACATTTCTGTCACGAGCCTTGCATCCTACCACAAGACTACTGTGCAACCGTATTTCTAGCAAGTCATCATCCTCGATACTCTAGAGATTATGCTCACTTAAGCTCTCTACACCCCTTGAATATGTCATGACAAAATTGAAGGCTCAGTCTGCATCAGCTTGTAGATGAGACAAGAAGACTAGTTTGATCCTTTGATGTACATCAAAAGAATCTGGCAGTGGCATAACAGTAAAATTGACTGACTTTGGAGTCTGGTGTGATTCTTCTGTAATCTTCAAAAGACAGGTATCAGGCTAAAGCGGTTGGTCAGGTTTATTTACCGGAGACCAATCAAATATCTAGCTACGTGCCTTCATTTTGCTATGAAATATTCCAGGGGTGCACAGACCGAAAGTGAACGTAAACCCTAGAGTATCGAGGATGGTGATTCTGCTTAAGCCTAGTAAACCTGATCTGTATCCCTCAGCTCTCATAATCACGGTCATCGGCAGTCTAAAACACTTGTGACTATTTCCTTTCAATGGATAAAAAAACCAAAAGCCAAAAAGGCGAAATTTTAATATAATTTTGAATGGAGTGTTTTGATACAGAATAGAAAGGAAGTTGTTTTGATATAGAAAGGAAATACTCATCAAATATTTAAACTTTTGCCTCATAGAATGTTTCACATCATCGGGATAGAAGTCAGGTCCAGAATAAAAGTCACAACAAAATGTTGGGCTCTATCATAGGAATTCACCAGCCAAATATAAAGATTCTATACCTTTCGGTTCTGCAGGATAAGTCATTTGAAGTGCTCGACACATTTGACCGTCATTTTGGTTCTTAAACTTTGTTGGGCTCCTACCAACAAAGCTTTCAGCCAAATATCGTGACTCTAGGCCTGCCCGTTCTTCAGAAGAAGTTGTTTAAAGGAAAAGTTGACGGATGAGGACAGACGACGGACGCCGCACCATGACATAAGCTAACTTGCCATTTAGGCAGGTGAGCTTATAATAAATTGAGGTTCTTGTAATCATTTAATCACAACCTAGTTTGTAGGTCGTCTAAAAGAGGTTCACAATATATTATCCATGGTTAAAGGGCCTTTGCAGACAGCCAATATCTTTTTCAACTCCCTGGGGAGCATACAGCCAGTGATGCCATTTCGGCCCCCACAACTAGCTTTCAACAATTTTAGCATTGCCAAACCATGTACTCATTTACAGCTTAGTAGACTGGAACAAGCAGAGTAAAGTATCTTGCTCAAAGTGTTGTGCCTTGACTTGAACCCGCAACACTTCTGTCACGAGCCTGGCATCCTACCACAAGACTACCGTGCAACTGTATTTCTAGCGAGTCATCATCCTCGATACTCTAGAGATTACGCTCACTTAAGCTCTCTACACCCCTGGAATATGTCATGACAAAATTGAAGGCTCAGTCTGCATCAGCTTGTAGATGAGACAAGAAGACTAGTTTGATCCTTTCATGTACATCAAAAGAATCTGGCAGTGGCATAACAGTAAAATTGACTGACTTTGAAGTCTGGTGTGATTCTTCTCTAATCTTCAAAAGACAGGCAATATTTACCAGAGACCAATCAAATATCTAGCTGCATGCCTTCATTTTGCTATGAAATATTCCAGGGGTGCACAGACCGTAAGTGAACGTAAACCGCGGAGTATCGAGGATGGTGATTCTGCTTAAGCCTATTAAACCTGATCTGTATCCCTCAGCTCTCATAATCACCGTCATTGGCAGTCTAAAACACTTGTGACTATTTCCTTTCAATGGATAAAAAAATAAAAAGCCAAAAAAAACGAAATTTTAATAAAATTGTGTATGGATACAGAATGGAAAGTTAGTAGTTTTGATATAGAAAGGAAATACTCATCAAATATTTAAACTGTTGCCTCATAGAATTTTTCACATCATTGGGATAGAAGTCGGGCCCAGAATAAAAGTCACAAAAAATTCAAGAGCATTTTTATTTTCATATAATTCTATTCTTCTTTTTGAAGTATATATCCAATTGAAACAAGAATAATCATTACTCAGAAAAACTCACTTTTTATATGTTAATATTTAGGGACAGAATTTTCTTTAATTTGATAGTGAAAGTTCAGCATTATCAAAGAACTTATTTCCCACACAAATTGTTGGGATCTATCCAAGGAAGTCACCAGCCAAATATAAAGATTCTATACCTTTCAGTTCTTCACGAGATGTTATTTGAAGAGTTTGACACATTTGACCTGTGACCTTAAAAGTAGGTCAAGGTCCTTTTTCGTTCTCAAACTTTGTCGGGCTCTATCCCAGGAAGCCACCATCCAAATATAAAGATTCTGTACCTTTCAGTTCTTCATGAGAAGTCGTTTGAAGAGTTTGACACATTTGACCCCTGTGACCTTCAAAGTAGGTCAAGGTCATTTTCGTTCTTAAACTTTGTCGGGTTCCTACCAACAAAACTTTCAGCCAAATATCATGACTCTAGGCCTGCCCGTTCTTCAGAAGAAGTTGTTTAAAGGAAAAGTTGACAAGACGTGGACAGAGGACGGACGCCGCACCATGACATAAGCTAACGTGCCCTTCAGGCAGGTGAGTTCATAATAATTTGAGGTTCTTGTAATCATTTAATCACAACCTAGTTTGTAGGTCGTCTAAAAGAGGTTCACAAATTATTATCCGTGGTTAAAGGGCCTTTATAGACAGCCAATATCTTTCTTAACTCCCTGGGGAGCATACAGCCAGTCCAGTGATGCCATTTCATCACAAACAGCTAGCATTCAACATTTTTAGCACTGCCCAACCACGTACTTATTTACAGCTGAGTAGACTGGAACAAGCGGAGTAAAGTATCTTGCTCAAAGTGCTGTGCCTTGACTCGAACCCGCAACACTTTTGTCACGAGCCTGGCATCCTACCACAAGACTACCGGGCAACTGTATTTCTAGCGAGTCATCATCCTCAATACTCTAGAGATTACGCTCACTTAAGCTCTCTACACCCCTTGAATATGTCATGACAAAATTGAAGGCTCAGTCTGCATCAGCTTGTAGATGAGACAAGAAGACTAGTTTGATCCTTTGATGTACATCAAAAGAATCTGGCAGTGGCATAACAGTAAAATTGACTGACTTTGATGTCTCGTGTGATTCTTCTCTAATCTTCAAAAGACAGGCACTATTTACCAGAGACCAATCAAATATCTAGCTGCATGCCTTCATTTTGCTATGAAATATTCCAGGGGTGCACAGACCGTAAGTGAACGTAAACCCTGGAGTATCGAGGATAGTGATTCTGCTTAAGCCTATTAAACCTGATCTGTATCCCTCAGCTCTCATAATCACCGTCATCGGCAGTCTAAAACACTTGTGACTATTTCCTTTCAATGGATAAAAAAATAAAAAGCCAAAAAGACGAAATTTTAATAAAATTTTGTATGGATACAGAATGGAAAGTTAGTAGTTTTGATATAGAAAGGAAATACTCATCAAATATTTAAACTTTTGCCTCATAGAATTTTTCACATCATTGGGATAGAAGTCGGGCCAAGAGTAAAAAGTCACAACAAAATTCAAGAGCATTTTTATTTCCATATAATTCTATTCTTCTTTTTGAAGTATATATCCAAATGAAACATGAAAAATCATTACTCAGAAAAACTCACTTTTTATATATTAATATAAAGGAAAAGTTGATTGACGAGGACGGACGGAAGACGTCCACCAAACCATGACATAAGCTCACTTACCCTTCGGGCAGGTGAGCTAAAAAGTCAGTCAGAAACTGTGATTACATAAACATTCTATTCCTGTTGATGATTATCTGCATGTATTCATCAACCTCTGATATTTTTCATCAAGTAAGAATACTCATGGAAGAACACCTTTTCAAATAACCGCCGTAACCAAAAGCCGGCACAGTTATGTAAAAGAAATGTTTCATTTTCTTTATATTCAGTTTTAAGAAGATCTCAAATATAAAATCAATCACCTTAATGATAGTTTAATATGTTACCCACCTTTTGTTTGATTCTCTGGAAGTCTAGCACTCGTAGCTGTGGGACCTTGTGTATCAGGTACAGCCTGTACTGCTTCTTTGTGGTAACAGGATTCCGCAGCAAACTAGAGTTAAATACACAAATCGGAATCGTAACCAGCTTTCAAAACGTTAAGAAAAAAATAATTCCTATTTTAAAAGGGTGGTTTACAATTAGTTTAACCGTCATTAAAAAGTGAAAGGTCATGATTGCAGTCTAAATTTGTTTGTAACTTTAAAAGTTAGTCGCAGATTTTTTAATTTGTGTGTTGAATTGCGACAATTTATTCCTCTGCAGCGATTGGTACAGACAGAGGAGATGATCAGTGCAAATAAATGACCATTTTTTTGTTGTTAACTTGAGTCACAGCTCTAACGTGTGTTGTCTGGCAAATACATACCAATGTTAGTGTGATTTAAAAGAGAAAACAGAAAAAGACCATGTCTCCCAATTATTGATTCTTTTATTGTGACATACCTGAGAAATTTTAAAGACTTAATGGAAGTAAGATGGTCGAGGTCTCCCAGTTCTTGCATATTGTTATTGGTGAGAATAATAGACTCTAAGCTGGGAAGGCATTCTTCAAGACTCTCTGCTATTCTCCTGCAAATATTTGAGAGTAAGTGCAAAATTAAACTTAAATTATCACAAGATATCAAACAGAAATAACACTGTGTAGAAGTAAAATCTTGTTGTTTTTTTTAATATTACAAAATAAACACAAAATATTGCTGTAGGTCACACTGTTCCACCAGCAAAATACTCACACAATTCTGTTATTATTGAGCAGCAAGCATTTAAGACGGCGTAGTAATGGAAATCCATCCACCTTTCTTATATCATTGTCAGAGAAGTCTATTGTATCAAACTGGTCCTGCAAAAAAAGGAAATATAATTCATTTTTTAACCTTCATTGTCACTTTTTTGATAAAAAAACAACAACCCAACATTGACATAAAACTCACAACAATGTTTCTTCATATAAAATTGCCAGTTTCTGTGGTTTTTGTTTTCAACCTAATTTGGAAGCAAATGCCATCAAATCTGTGACATTTTTTTCGAGATAAACTCTAGAAATACAAATATACACACAAAAAAGACATCTCAATGATGCACACAGCCTCCTTGGCAACTGTAAAGTTCTTAAATCATATACTCCATAGAGAAAACGTATCTAAAAGTCACCCCTGCAGTATGATTGATTTATCTAAGGCTGGTAAAAAATCTGCAGAGTTGTCGAGATGTGCTCAGAAACAGTTGGGCACAGGTTGATGGACGGACACACATAAAGGAGGAATCCATTTGTATATAACATGTCCAAATCTTGGTGCAGGAAAGTTACAAAAATAATCATATTTACTATCTTATTTTTGTTCAAACAGATCCAGAATGAAACAAATTCCAGCCAATTATTTTTCAACATTTTTTGCAACTCCAGTAAAACTGGTTATAAAACAAACCTCAACATGCCTAAGGAAATTTGATCGCTACCAGACACACGAGTGTTTGTAGCAAACTTGCTTCACAATAAACTTAACATACTTTCAGGCTTATAGTTTACTGATGTACTTGGTAAATTTTCCCAAAAGCGGAAGGGAAAATGTGTTAACACTATGACAATACACTCACTAGAAATACTAAGTGTTTTATTTCTGGATATTTAAGTACATGTACATCAAATATATATGAAACATTTTTCATATCGATATATTTAGTGACTGTAAGAGTTACTTTTTCAATGTTCGAACACTTGAAACATTTAATTCAACTTACCAATGTTGCTCCGAGATTTTCAATCACAGGTATTTTGTAACCTGAAAGTGTAAATATTAAACATCAAACAGGAACTACACAGGTATTTTGTTACCTGAAAGTGTAAATATTAAACATTAAACAGGAACTACACAGGTATTTTGTAACCTGAAAGTGTACATATTAAACATTAAACAGGAACTACACAGGTATTTTGTAATCTGAAAGTGTAAATTTTAAACAATAAACAGGAACTACACTGGTATTTAAATTGTGACAAGACATCTTTATACTAGTGTGAACAATGACACACATTTTTAAAGTAGGAAAAGAAATATCACCGATTCTTTTCACTAAAATATTAAATTGGGTTGGGAATTATTACTTCACAAAGTGATACATATATTGCACAAAGGCTATCTATCACAACCAGAAAGTGTTAATGTGTGATGTTTTAATGACTAGTATGGGTCGTGCCTTTATCAGACAAATGACTAGTGAAGCGTATGTACACAAAGGTGTAAAAAAAATTATGACTTGGCAAAAGTGATGTTGATTTGGATTCACTATAAGCAGATTCACAATTACATGTATCTGTTTCATACAATTCCGTTTGTTGTGTCACAGCATAAAGTGGTAACTAAATTACCTGGCTATACATGGTCAATAAACTGATGTAGTTTTTGCAATATTTGCATTATAACCTTTAATTCCATTTTAAGATGCTATTTTTTTCCCTGACTTTTCCTGATGGTGTAGGTACCTCGATGAAACTACAATGTACACTTGATTACTTAGACAGAAAATCTTGTTCATTCAGCCCAAGGTCATACAAAATAATCCTTTAAAATATCAGTTTTCACTCGAATAATCTGGGTCCTAAGAAAACGACTTTTTATTTAGCATGGGATGCATCCATGAAGAAAGAAGCATTTCCCCCTGGACAATCAACAATTGGAGTAAAATATGACTTTAAATTATATCAGCTATCCTGAATATGGGTTGGTTTGACCCACTACAGATAGCCCAAGTTTCCTCTGGCCCTATCACCAGACTTGCACATTTTGACATAAAGATGACTGCTGTTGAGGTGCTGATGTGTAATGTGGTGAGGTAAACCGTCCTTATTATCACGAAATGCTGCTAAATTCTGTCAGTCGAGTCCTCAGCGTTCAATTATTAAAACTTTCCCACCTTAGCGGCGCTATTGTGTAGGTTATAAATGAAAATTACACAGGAGTGGCTAATGATATAATCACCGTGTTGTTTCATAGCAGATTGTTGGTGTCAAAAAATTACATTTTCACCAAACAGTGTCAGAAAATTCCATGTTTTCGTATAGTAGTGCGCTCTGGCCCTTCACCAGACAACTATATGTCCAACTGTTTGCCGGGCCAAAGTCTGGTGTCAGGACCAGAGGAAATTTGGGCTACCTCTCAGATTGTTTCACACTAAATAGAAACCTATAAATATAATGTGTGATGTCAAAGTATATATAGATCATAGCTGACCAAGGAGAATACATTTTGCATGCATATGGAAATTCTCTGTGAAACCAGACTTAATATACCATACATCTGATCGGGGCATACAATATCTTCCAAAATCTATTAAATAAAATCGAAACAATCACCTATGAGCAGACTACCCTATCATTGAACAGGTTGGGCACAACGGCGCATATGGGTAATAATCCTGCATTTGGAATTGTTACTCAAATGAGTAACTGTTACCCAAATGCAGGATTAAAACAGCAATCTCATCCTTCAAACCTTTATTCTATTCCTAATAATTTCATATCGAAACACACCTAACGTAATCTTCAACTTGTTGAAGTCGGGTCATAAGGTGTAAATATAACGGGGGGGGTCAAAGTCGGAGGATTGTTGATGAAAAAAGATATCATTACTGTAAATCTGCTAATGACCAATACATCGGATAACAGTCGACAAATGCATGTTGTTATAACTGTTACAGTTTTTGCTATGTATTGCTTATTAACAGTAAGCATACTAAACGTGTTGCTCTCCGGAAGTTACCTCTCAAATCAAGTTCGCGGTCCCTGACTGGGTTTGTGTATTGTGCGGATTGTTCTATTAATTCTGCAGTTAATTTCACCATTCTGCCAGTGCAAGTACTTCAGTTTTGTAACTGTTTTCAGTAGCTCTCGTCTGTTTACAGTTTGTCCATCATATTAGCACGAATTATTAATAAACGTCAGGTAAACGTTTCTTTTTCCCGGCGTTTTGTTTTCGTTCGCGTGGTCACAACTATTATTGTGCGCATGCGTGAAAGGAAATCAATATTTAAGCCTAAAATTGGGGTTGTGTCCGGAATTCCGTAAATAGATAAAGATTTCATAGAATTATCACACTTGCTATGCATCCAAATAAAAGGGGATAATGCACACACTCTCCAATTTAAGAAATTATGAATATTCTGATTCATATCAGTTTTCCTCTCTGAGACTCCGTACACCCGACTCAATCTCGTTGGCAATGACAATTTTGGATTCCTCAAAAAGTCGTTGGAGATCTTCAGTCCAATGAAACGCGGGTTGATCTGGTTTGAGCAACTGACGGAAAGGAAGCATATTTTCAGTCATACTGAAGGCATACGACACCTATCTCGACACATACGCTGTTCTATAAAACATGTACTTCGATGTTCCGTCCCCTGCACCGATCCGGACTTCTGGTCGTGTCACAAAGAAACCAGCTTGGCATTCATGTTATAAAATGTCCAAATAACAATTGACTTGTTTCTACTTGGAACATTTCCTAAGAGTTATACTGTCTGTTTTGCAGAGACTCAGTGCTTCATTTTGTTTATTTTAGGACAATTATATTTGGACATTTCTTAATATTTCTCATATTTCACATCAGTCTTTGTTTCTAGGACTCATTAAATACGAGTGAACCTATTACTCGCGTGTACCAAAGACTTGGGGGAGATAGAGGATTTATGTTATGATAAGTTTCTATACGTAATTCATGCTAATTATTATTTTGCAATTTACCACTACTTTTAATTTGTGTGTCTTTTCAGACCGTGTTCATTGCTGAATAAACATCTTTTAAAGTAAACGGAACAGAGTCCCATTTAGTGTTAAAATTTCTGGGAATTATTTGCACTTCCACCTGCAACTGGGGCCATTCTTTTCCCAATACTCACCTCTAAGGAATATGAACAGTATGTAGATCTAATGAACTATAAAAGAGTAATTTTCCCCAGTCGAATCATTGGGTTGTTTTTATTTATTTACCATGGTGACTTATTTTCAGAAAGCGAAACAGGTCATCTCTTATTGTTCTGTAAAATGGTGTGTTTTGTGATTCAAATAATTCTTTAAAATAACACCTAACACATCCAGGATATGTAGTAAACGATGTCCATAGTTGAATAAATGTTCATTTCAGTTAAGAGTTGCCTCCCTTAGACCACCGATTTTGCAAAAATGTAACTCGAAGCAATAAGTGGTTTGATCACATGCATAACTGTTATACGTCTCTGGTAAGATGAAGTTTTTTTTTCGCATCATATCAAATGAAAGAAAGAAAAAACCGCACCCTTAAGATAAAAGTTAATTTTAGTGAGCTAAGCAACATATTGTGCTTACTTGTTACAGCCCAACGCATTTCATTTTTCAAAGGAGTAAACCTGTTATCAACACGAGACTCAAACGTCATCAAGATGACCAAACGGCCTCTAGGGCAGAACAAGTCGATAACTATTTTTTGTTCTTTATAATTATTGTAGATAAGTAGTTGTAAACAGTGTCTCTATAATCTTCGCCGTTTTATTTCCGTGACATTCATCGTGTCACTTATTTCATTTGAAACCTTTAACATTAAGAACTTTTAAGTTAAAGTAAATTTCCTAAAACAGATAATGTTGATCTTTTCCAATGCTGACGACGGCACCAAGGCACCGGATGTGATGGACAATAGTACAAGGCACGGGAGTGATGGACAATAGTACAAGGCACGGGAGTGATGGACAATAGTACAAGGCACGGGAGTGATGGACAA
>NW_018407577.1:90922-108499 GCF_002113885.1 Mizuhopecten yessoensis
CTCTCTCTCTCTCTCTCTCTCTCTCTCTCTCTCTCTCTCTCATAAGATATGTACAAATGGTTGTGTATATTATGCCATCTTGAATTTTGTAAGTATATACAGATGTTTTATTTTATGGAAAGAGCTATAAATAAGTTGTACAACTTTTGCCCAATCCTGTTGCTTTAAAGGCAATAAGATATGTTTAAATCAAATCAAAATCAAATCAAACTCTTGAAAAAGCGCGGGCATTTTTTTTTTTTTTTTTATAATACACGTGATACCTAGTAGGATATATATATCATCAAAGACACCAGGCTGGCAAGGCTAGAATAGAGAGAAAGTTGGCTTTTATTGTACACCAAGAAGGTAAACTCACAAATTACAATATAAACCAATGTGCAAATACACTAAAAAAACACAGTGTCCAAATTTCCTGGGGGGTTTCCATGTGGGGAAAAATTGAGGAAATGGTGAAAATACATGAATTTTAAAGAAAATTCTCAGGGGGGGGGGGGGGCCCTGAAGCCCAAAAAAAACCTCTGGATCCGCCACTGGAATAAGGTTAGACTAATAGATTATCTAAGTCTACATTATATTGATTGAGTATGTGATTTGTTAAACTTGTTCATTATAATTTTTAAGTAACTGCACGGATTGCATATAAAGTGTCACTGTTCTAAAGAAACATTTGCTTATACTTTAATTTGTAACGATTTTTTTTTTAAAGCCAAGTTTGTTTTTCCTCTGACAATAGTGTTGTGACAGTTAGGTAGTCTATAACTTGTTAGGCTGAATCGTTTAAAATCCGGAATCCGTTTATTATTTTAGTCCAGCCTCACACGTCAACATCTCACATGACTTAGATCAGCACCATTTTGGATTTCCTGGTAGGAAAGCGGGTATCTGTCAACACACTTCCGATGGTTTCCTTGTGATTTACCCTCCTGTCACCCCAAAGATGGCTTTGAAGAAAGTTAAAGGGACGCTCGAAAGAGTGCTTGACAAAAATCTTCAAGATTTGGTCCGCGGAATAAGGAATCATAAGGAAACAGAGGTGGGCATAATGATGAAATCAATATCGCGATGAAGCTTTGCACAGGAAATATTGTGTACAGTAGCTCTGATAACGATTGTATTCCATTATCTATATGAATGAATTCGAGGGGCGTATTGTGTCGGAATTCGGTATCATATTTATTTATTATCTTTGCAGTAACAGACACGCAACATTGGTCAAACTGTTAAAATAAATTTAACAGTAGCACTGTCAATTTCTGCGATCTAAAAGCCGGTTATCTCGACAGCAAGCTCATTCACACTGTCGATCAATCATAAACAGTAAACAAAAAGGCACCAACTAACCGTATCAACCAATACGCCCTCAATTTTTATATTTTCACTTAATAAATGTTTAGCTGACTCATTCATTGTCAACTATACACAGTAAAGCATACACGTTCTGCCAATACGGTGATCATGACAAGACAACGACACAAATGCATAGTTTCCTACCATAACTTTTGCATGAACCATATTCCTTATTGATCGGGAATTCTATTTTGTCGAATCACTAAAAGTTATGAGGTGGTGTAGCCGAAGTTTCTTCTTACCCAAACACCAGATCTAGACTTGTCTGTCAAAAATATGGTGTTAGGGCCAGAGGGAACTCAGACTAGAGATCCGGTGTTGAATATTCTCTATTTCTGCAGATTTTAATTCAAAATGTTGAGTTATAACGAAATATTATTTTATGCACCACTTCAAGTTCTGTACAGTCAAAACATTTATGAAAAGTTTCCATTTTCATGCGTGTCAATTTATGTGACATGGCATTCCCGGAGTGATGTATAGGTTAAATATATAATATATGAGGAGGCGCTGAACACAAACTTTGTAGGAAAGAATCTGCAATCAATTGATTTAATAATTTCTCAAATAACATATATCTTGCAATGTCAATCCTTTGACCTAAGGTTAGGTGTACAACACAAAAATGGGAAAATGACAGCACAAAAAGATGCCAATAGTATGAGAAAAAGGACAGGGACAGGGACAGTGATACAAACTTTGATCCCTCAGTGTTTAATTTTCACTTTCTAGCCATCATATTCTCATTCCTTGTCATCAAATTCTCGTGTTCTCCCATTCTGGCTTTAAGAAGTTGGATGATTCCTAGGTGTCAACCTCTGAAACCTCCAATGAGGGAGAAAGTGCACGAAATGCGACTGAAACCGCTTTGCTCAATTTATCTTTCCCTTTTTATGTATCAAAATAACTTTAAAAAGAAAAAATTTGATTCAGACACACCTGTTATGATCATTACACACACCAGGAGATCATTTGACAACAAGATGTAGATTTTGAGTTTGTGACCTGAATGAGGATGTTTCGAGGGAGATTTGTCAATTTTTGTCAAAATAAGGGAGTTTTGACAGCTATGATGATTTCACATGGATACACTATATAATGGATGAAGGGTTACAGATTTGATTTTAACTCTACAAGAATTCAGAGATCCAGACCAAGCTTCATTACGACACAGTGGACATTGTAGTGTAGTGCAGAGTATAATGCAGAGTAGTTACTTTGTCACCATTTTGTATTCTATTTTAAATTTCTCATCAAAATCCCTAAAATGTCACTACTAGTAAATTCTTGCTTGCTTTCTTGTAGTTCTTATACAAACAGAGTGAGCAGTGTCTGACATAGAAATGTGACCCTGCAGTCGTAATGGTTAACTTGTCTGAAGTGGTCAAGTAGTGTAACCATTAGCCTTGACCAATATAAATGTAACAACCAATTTAAAATCTGTTCAGTTGTAGAAATCACTAGTTTTATGCAACTTTTCTTTCTTCATCTTGACAAAATGTAGTCATATAAATCATGTATATATAATAGAGGACAAAAAGTGCCACTTTTTTTACCAAAATTTGATAGAATAGATTCCTTAAGACCTAAGATTTCATCTTATGTTTTAAGGTAAAACAAATTGATTACACACCTTGTCAATACTTAATCCTCAAAAGAATGATGATTAACTCATATATTGTAGTAATCTGATATTATTTTATCCTGTAATAAGCCCAGGGAGGGAGACACCACATAGACTTTAACTCAGAGTAGGGGATGGGCTTACTGCAGGACTATGAAGTAGCATTTATTAGAATATCTACCAAACTGTGTTTGACATTGGTGGACTTATTAACTGGCATGGACTAATTGCCAGATAGATACGGTACCTGAAAAGTAACCGGTAAATGTTAATGGTCATATAAATGATTATATTGTATNGTACCTGAAAAGTAACCGGTAAATGCTAATGGTCATATAAATGATTATATTGTATAACATAAGGTATCCCCAGGGCTAGACAATAAGGGTAGCCCGATAATCTGAGACTCGTGAGATCTCCAGATGGACTTGTGGTTCTAAAAACTTCTTGCCTGATATCTCATCAATATTTCATATGTATTATCTACCAAGTAATTACAACAGGGGGGGGGGGGCAAAACATGTCAGCACGTAAGATGTAAATCAAACATTAAATTTTTGTACCAGATTCAGTGGTGTTGTTGCTCATCATTTCTATTTTGATTTGCTCTATCAAATAAATGTTGACTGATATTTGATTAGTGGAAATTGCACATGAACTATTAATATTGGAAACTACTAGCTTAACTGACTAATGGCTTTTAAAATTTATTTCTAGTCCTATATACTATCATTGAATCTGTGAAATAATAGTGTATAATTTATTATACACATTATACACATGAATTGACATTTCCCTTGTACAAACCTACTCAAAATGTAGTTATCAAAGCCAAGCACCAAGAACTGTGTACACCCCTGAAGACACATTTGAACAATTTAAAGGTTGGAATAGTTCATTATAAAATGTCGGGGGTGAACGAGTTAAGAGTTATTGATCATGAAGACTAGGAGTTATTGGGGACTAATCATTTCTAAATTCAAACTTTGATGGTTATTCCAGAATTGGTTTCTGATTGACTTTCTGCCTGATTGAATTGGGAGCTATAGATACTGATAATATGATACTGTTCCTGTAAAAATGGCTATTCTACCTTTCATTAAAACAGTTCATTTAGATCAAACTAAAAGAACCTCTCAAAAGATGAATAAAAATGTCCTTTATTGTGTATATCATAATTATCAGAAATGCAATGCATATCTCATTTTTTTAACATTTATGAAACCCATCTGTACAATGCTTACTGGTAATTTTCAATATGTGCAGTAGCGAATCTTTGGAGGATATCTTTGAAAGACAATACATGTACAGCCCTAGCACACACGCAGGCACACACACATAGGGAGATATTAGCCAGGTGGCATAGGACTAGTAGTTCGCGCTTGATAAGGCAGCTCCTGCGAATTCCTCAATTTTTTATTGATTAATGTATGCTAATTGTTTTGATTGAATAAATTGTATATCTATGTACTGTTAAGTGCTTTAGAGTGGCTTATTCTAGCTAGATAGGGCACTATATCAAATGTTGTATGTTATTATTATTATAAATAACTGGGTTTCATACTATCCAAATGTTAAGAATAATTACATATAATTCAATCCTTATAACAGTGTTAAAAGTGACGAAGGAAAACATATTTATCCTTATATATTTTACATTTCTTCATGTATAACACGCATGAAGCATACTGCCAATAAACTTACATTTCTTTCATGTATACAATGATTTTTTTTATCAGTTTTACTGTCGAATACAGGCAGTTTCCCCTATAGCTAAAAAGAGTTGTATTTTCCCCAAATGACCAAAAACTGAGGAATATTCCCAATTTCAATACAAATAATGCTATATTTTCCCAATTCATATAGGAGCAGGCTGTTGTAAAATTTAGGTAACAAAAACAGTGGTATAACATGCATGAAGTATATTGTCAGTAATAGATGTAAATATGTGAAATACTGGTATACATTCCTATACACCTATATATATACACATAGATACTGATAACATGATACCTGTCCCTGTGTGTATAGATATATATGTATCACAGACATGTACTAGTGACCGCAGGGTGTACATGTAAACATATTGTCTCCATAATTCTATTCAGTAGTGTATTTATTGCTGCCAAGGAATTTTCGCTGTTAATAATTAATTTGTATGCATACATACATTTTACTGCCACTTACTAGATGCCCAATGATTACACACACAAATGTACACACACACACGTGTTCTATCAGAGAAACCGTTATAATCAGCAATATTGTAGTGTACAGTTTATATGGGCATTTTTAGATGCAAACTTACATATTCATATATGATGGGCAGTGATTTAGTTTACATTTCCAAATGACAGAACCTTTTATTATTTTAATGTTGGTATTACCCAGCATCCAGTCCTATTAGATGGAACTAACAGTATGGTAGTATACGTACCTCATGGTAAACTATCTCTGTAGTAGTACATTATTATGTAACTTGTGATAGTGCCTTACTAATGCTAATGTCTTATAGTAAATTATAATGCTATTGGCCAATGGTTAATAAGGATACTAAATTGCCAAATAGGAAATTAAGATGTCAATGCCAAATTGAATAGGAAATTAAGATGTTGATGTCTAATAGGATATTAAAATGTCAATTCCTAATAATAAATTAAGATGTTGATGTCTAATAGGATATTAAAATGTCAATTCCTAATAGTAAATTAAGATGTTAATTTGGATATTCCTAAAAGTAAATTGAGATGGAATTCCTAATACTAAATTGAGATATTGGTGCCTAATTAAGAGTTAATTGGGAAACAATTCATATTGCTAAGTTGAGATACAGATTTATGCCAAATGAAATTACATTGGGTTAATTACTGCACTTTTAATACCTGACATGTTTAATGACGTGCTTTGATGGAAGACATTTAAGTTTCCCTTATCAGTTATATTATTGGTGTATGTATCATTTTAATGGAGATATACGTCAATAAAATGTCATTTTAAGACTATTTAAATTATAAAGTAATAATGCATGGGGCAGTATATTAATATTATTAAGTAACACAGGTGTATCCCTTATATTCATCATTACAATGTAAATGTTGGCGGATGTAATTATTTTAACATTAGGAAGGTACATGTATATTCCGGTAATTAAATCTACTGTAGAGCTCATTACTTGTGTAGCCTGTCAGCATTAAGTTATTTACACAATTTCAGATGAGCTTTTGTCGTGTGTACGAAATAAAAATGTCAGAAACGACATTTTCATTTGGATAGATGCTAATTTGATATTGATTGCATATATACCCAAAGATAGAAGCTTCGGAGCTTGACAATGGGTTGACATAATGGGTGGTTGGCTTTTCTGTAGTATATTGATTTTAGGGTTAGATTTAGTTTGTGTATTATATATGATGGAGTGAAGGTCAAAGTAATGGCAATGTAAAGCCACTGCATTGTTGGAGCTGACAGCTGTCTCTACTACTTACTGTAGTAATCAATTTACATCTTGTACAGATTGGAAGTCTTAAAAAAGTCTTTAATACGTAGATATATACACAGGACTCATAAAAGATTCAGTGATGCATGCTAAATAAGATCAACGTTTTCTCTGTTTAAAATACGATCAGTTTTGTACATTTTCTCCTAGATACTGCAGTTGTAAAGTTTCTTGCAGGCGTTGGAGTGTCAAGGAATGGGAAAGGGATGATCTATCCACTTGATTCTTCCTGTACATTATAAGTGGTGATAAGTGTACGTTGAGCTTGGCTATTCTGTTTCTTCCTTTTCTGTATCTATGCTGTAATAATTCAAGTATTTTGTATATAAATCAGGCATATCTTGAGGTCCTGATAGCTGTAAAACATTTCAAGGCTTTTTCAGTATTTAAACTGCTGAGCTTTTCCAATAGGACTTAACTAGAATATTACACAGATTCTTCACAATTTCAACAAATTTATCTTGAGAAAGATGGCACTCTGGAATTATCTCTAATATTAACTCCTTCACCCCTGACATTTCATAATGAACTATTCCAACCTTTGAATTGGAATAGTTCAAATGTGTCTTCAGGGGTGAATGAGTTAAATGTCACGGTAGAATTATCCCTAATATTAAATGTCTCTCCAGAATTATTCCTTATATTTTCAATGTTTTATGTTTTATGATTATGCCCATGTCCTATTTTTGCATAATGCCTGAATTGTGGAATATCCCTCATTTTGATATCAGAATGGAGATAAGCTATATGGTTACCAGTGTATGGTGACAAACTTCAGGATGACACTACGACGATAACAATAATTATGTTAATATAAACACTGTATGATATTGATGTCAAAGTTTTACTTTCTACACAATGTACATATTAAACGTGTCTCATTGTTTCAAGACCGACTGGTCCCTTAGTCAAGCTATGACTTCTTATTGAAGATATTGTATGATATTGATGAAACTCGAGGCAAGGCCTGCTTTTGATTTAAGAGAATTTTGCGAAAGTGAAAATTTCGAGACCAGATCCTCATGGAAACTTTTTGTAGATCTCATAACATATGTAGTATATATAGGTATAGGTTGTTGTGGGAAATAAATAACAACACATGTAGTTGTTGTCTGGTTTTCCAAACAATATTTTAAAGCTTCAAAAATTCAAAAGATAAAATTTGACAAACTGATCTTAAAGTATTTACGTAACACCAAATGGCCCTTTTTGGTAAAATAATAGGATAAAAAGCCGTAGTTTAAACTTTTGTTTACAATAAGTTACCTAAAAGCTGAATTTGAGCAAAAATTAACCAAAAAATGGCAGATTTCGAAGTGAAATACAAGGGTGAAAAATCGGATGTCTCCCTCCAAAGTAGAGATCATTAAGCAAAGTATGAATTAGGTAGATACTGTATGTATCATCTATCTTATCTCGGATGTGAGTGATACACATACTGTGATGATCTCTCTGCTATGCCTATATTTATGCATTAAAATTTACTTAACTTTTACCTTAAAATTTGTGTTTGCCAATATACATATACTCATTATACCCGGTACATATGTACATAATTATGTATCATTGTACATGGGTGTCACAGTTTACATATTATTTTTTTTGCGCTACAACTTTCAGTGAGGTACCGATGCATGAGTTAATCATTATGTAACAGAGGTCATTATTTTTTCAATGGCTCCAGTAGGAGTCAAAACCGGTACCTCTGGCTTACTAGTCTTACGCTCTACCGATTTAGCTAAAGAAAAAGTATCTCTAGCTGCCGAGTCAGTAGGAAACAGCTAGTATTTTACCAGGGTGACATTCTCCCCTCTCCAGGAAAGAACTCTTCCTGAGTTTTCTAGGGTCATAGCAAATTCTTTGCAAGTATCGCTGAGTATTTTTGTCAAATCTCCCGAGTCCCTACGTGCACGTGGGCGCCAATGTAACAGAGGTCATCATTATTTCAATGCCTCCGGTAGGAGTCGAACCCGGGACCTCTGGCTTACTAGTCTTAAGCTCTACCGAATGAGCTAAAGAGAAATTCTTTTTAGCCAAGTCGGTAGGAAGCGGCTAGTATTTTACCAGGGTGACAATTACACTTGCAGCTTTATTTCGGTCATTAAGTTATGTCACAGTGTTTGTGATGGGTTATATAGAGTTTCCCCATAGAGTGGTGATAATCAACCATCACAAGTTAGAGGGTCGTTTTTCTCAAACAACGTTCAGATATCATAACTAGAAAACCATATGTTTCTCTTGGGAGTACATTCGTTTTCAATCGGGGAAACAATCGCCATGAACTAGGGAAACAATCGCGATGGAAGATGACGTCGCAAAGTATTGTTACCTGATGTCATAAATTAGATTGACCAATGAAATCACGTCCAGAAAAGTTTTCCAACTCCTGGCAGATTTATACAATTAATCGGGAGTGAGGAAACCTACAGTGGTTGTAGGAGAACGAAAATCCGGATATCAGAGTTAGATTGTACTCCTAGCTCTCTTTGTACTACGTCTGAGCTAATAACGGGTATAAAACATTCATGGTTTGATAATGGGGCAATCTGCTGCATGACAGTAAATCTACGTTGGTGTCAGAATTGAAACTACATAAAAAATCACTATATCTTACACTTACCGTCAGCTGTGACACAGACCCTGAGTTAATAAGAATTAGTGGCATCACAGTTTAGTGTAACATACCCTAAGATAACCAGCTGGTATTAGAAATGGTGGCATCACAGTTTAGTGTAACATACCCTGAGATAATTGGGTATTAGAAATGGTGGCATCACAGTTTAATGTAACATACCCCGAGATAACCGTGTATTAGAAATGGTGGCATCACAGTTTAATGTAACATACCCCGAGATAACCGTGTATTAGAAATGGTGGCATCACAGTTTAATGTAACATACCCCGAGATAACCGTGTATTAGAAATGGTGGCATCACAGTTTAGAGTAAAATACCCTGAGATAACCAGGTATTAGAACTGGTGGCATCACAGTTTAGTGTAAAATACCCTGAGATAACCTGGTATTAGAAATGGTGGCCTCACAGTTTAGTGTAACATACCCTGAGATATCCGGGTATTAGAAATGGTGGCATCACAGTTTAGAGTAAAATACCCTGAGATAACCAGGTATTAGAAATGGTGGCATCACAGTTTAATGTAACATACCCCGAGATAACCGTGTATTAGAAATGGTGGCATCACAGTTTAATGTAACATACCCCGAGATAACCGTGTATTAGAAATGGTGGCATCACAGTTTAGAGTAAAATACCCTGAGATAACCAGGTATTAGAAATTGTGGGATCACAGTTTAGTGTAACATACCCTGAGATAACCTTGTATTAGAAATGGTGGCATCACAGTTTAGAGTAAAATACCCTGAGATAACCAGGTATTAGAACTGGTGGCATCACAGTTTAGTGTAAAATACCCTGAAATAACCAGGTATTAGAAATGGTGGCATCACAGTTTAGTGTCACATACCCTGAGATAACTGGGTATTAGAAATGGTGGCATCCCAGTTTAGTGTAAAATACCCTGAGATAACCAGGTATTAGAACTGGTGGCATCACAGTTTAGTGTAAAATACCCTGAAATAACCAGGTATTAGAAATGGTGGCATCACAGTTTAATGTAACATACCCCGAGATAACCGTGTATTAGAAATGGTGGCATCACAGTTTAATGTAACATACCCCGAGATAACCGTGTATTAGAAATGGTGGCATCACAGTTTAATGTAACATACCCCGAGATAACCGTGTATTAGAAATGGTGGCATCACAGTTTAGAGTAAAATACCCTGAGATAACCAGGTATTAGAAATGGTGGCATCACAGTTTAGTGTAACATACCCTGAGATAATTGGGTATTAGAAATGGTGGCATCACAGTTTAGTATAACATACCCCGAGATAACCGGGTATTAGAAATGGTGGCATCACAATTTAGTGTAACATACCCCGAGATAACCTGGTATTAGAAATGGTGGCATCACAGTTTAATGTAACATACCCCGAGATAACCGTGTATTAGAAATGGTGGCATCACAGTTTAGTGTAACATACCCTGAGATAACCTGGTATTAGAAATTGTGGTATCACAGTTTAGTGTAACATACCCTGAGATAACCTGGTATTAGAAATGGTGGTATCACAGTTTAGTGTAACATACCCTGAGATAACCAGGTATTAGAAATTGTGGGATCACAGTTTAGTGTAAAACTTTAAAGTTTAATAGAAATGTTGATATTTACTACTAGTGTAACTCTCCCTGAGTTTACTACATACATTAGATGACATCACAGCTAAGTACAACATGACATCACAGCTAAGTACAACATGACATCACAGCTAAGTACAACATGACATCACAGTTACACTTAAAAGTCCACCAGTCTTAAACAATATCCCCGAAACAAGAATATGACGGTGTACGGGGAGATGCCTGTAAGAAGCTATATTTATGTATAAAGTATGTACATTTGTATTTACGTGTCAGGATTGCTTCAATCTAGCTTCAATTAAAATAATGATGTATGTTGGTGGTTTTGAGTGCTGTTGGCCTGCATTGTCGTGTCAAATTATCTGATTTATAAGATAATGCCACAAAATTCTGCTAGAAACAGGAAAATAGTGTCACTTTTGTACATGGTAGGGATGGTTGGGCCTGAGGGGGGACTGTGGTACTGATGTGATGCTCAGTCTAGTGCATGATAGGACCAACTTGACAACTGTAATTTGATTAGAATTGTAGACCCCTGTGGTGAGATAAAAACAGGACAGAATTGGCTTGTTGATCGATACTGTAAAGTAGCACATCTGAAAGATTGCAGTCAATTTACTGGTGTCCCAGTAAGTGTATATCTCCATACAGTGTGAGGCAGCCAATTAATTTACTTGAGTCCAGGTGAGTGTCTACTGGTCCGCTTTCGTGTATTGCAATACAAAAGGTTGAACCAGTTGGACCATAGTTGTTCGTTTATGAAATTAGGTTGGACCTAGTAATCTGAAGCTGTCTTCAGAAGAGCCTTGACAAAGCTTAAGCCTTGCAAGGCCTTCGTAAACTTTTGCAGGTTCGCCAGGATCTATACCCAAAAATGTAACGTTTAAGAACAGACAAACTGGTTGTTCCGTATAAACGAACAGGCCCCTGGCCCCAGGATGAAACAATCTAAGACTTAAGTTTTTGCTTAGCCAATCACGTATGACAACACTTTTTATGATGTGATTTGTGATTGGCTAAGTCAAAACTTTAGACAATTTTAGACTTCAGTTCATTTCATGATCTCGGGGCATGGTGTCTCTGTGTTTCCATTCCTGGTGAGGCGATAGATATCTCTGTCTGTATCTACATACACTAGTACAGAGCCAGATGGTCTGAATTTACTGATGTCCCTGTATATATACTGACTCCACACAGAAAGAAAATATCATGGGACTTTTTCCGCATTCTTACGAGAGATGTTGCCTGTATCTCATGTGTTAATACATTTATATTGCCTTCAGTGTTCTCCACAAGGCCAGGCTATTGTATATTGTAACACTATCTGTGCCATTATGGTGTTATTATTGTTCTGTCGTCTACAATCAAACTTGTGTCTCTCATACCGGACAGTTTGCCCTGAAGATACTAGATAAACGCCGCAGTTCATCATTGGTTCAGTCAGGCAATGTGCATGTAACTTACAAATGATAAATGAAGATTGGAAAGCATGTCTCTTCAAATTCAGGAATTTTTTATTTTTATTTTTATTTTCGAAAAAGTGTTCTTAATGAAAAGGAAAGTTTGCCATCAACCTCGAACCTTGTAGCGGTTATTGCCTGGTTTAGATTTCCATGTACAGTAATTTCTCTGTTGGTTATTGTACTGATATTAGGTTATTGTTGTTGGAACACTGAAAAGAGGTTTTAAATAAATGCATAGTTTGATAGGTTTGTTATTACCAATTGTTTGTGCCATGTGTCTGATCGTTATTAGCCAACATTCTCCATTGTAACGGGTCCCCAGGCATTGGACTGCTGAAGACAAACTACCGGAGTCTTGTGTTATATTTTCCTTTTAAAAAATCCTCATTAGCTCTGACGGTACCCTCTGGAGTGTTTTATGATGCTCAGAAAGTCATAAATTTGTTTTTCAAGATTCACAAAGCAATCTCCTTCACTTAGTGGAATTAAAGTTGTGAATATTGGAAATCTAGGCTCGGAAACTTGCTGCAATGATCAATGTTGATTTCAGAATTTTGACAGATGCATTAAAGGAGAAATAATGGATCTGTTGTATAGTGTAGGTTATACACCAATAACATCACATCATTCCTGATTTATCGTACGAGGGTCTGGGTTCAGTGACTCATTGTGCACTTTGAAATTCACTTTAACTCGCATTTTCATTGTAATATGTATTATGTAGCAAATAGTTAAGTTAATTCATTCACCCCTGAAGACATATTTGAACTCTTCCAACTCAATAGTTGGAATAGTTCATTATGAAATTTCAGGGATGAATGAGTTAGTGGTTACCATCAGCAATGACCAGGATATTAATCAAGGCCCTGCATCCTTTTCTACTTGAAATGTCAATGTGTTTAACACATAGGTACAAAATTCAACGTCTGATGATGACCGACAGATTACTACAGCATGTAACGTCACGCTAGCCATATTGGTACACGGTCCGAAAATGGTTCCACTAGTATTTTAGAATTAAATTTGAGCATTTTCCTCTGACAGTATGACGAGAGAGATATTTATCAACATTTCCACCAAATAGTTTGTTTTCAGTGACATTTCAAAAAGTACACGATGACTTCAAAGTAAACATATCAGAAAACCAGTAAATATGACGTACTTCGACGAAATTTTAGAGGATTTTGAAGGGGTTAATTATAAGCATGTTTAAATGTTGATTGCTGGTCCTTAAAACCATATAACATAAAAGTGTATCTATACAATTGTAGTTCGGTATGGTATTCATAAAAGCAAACTATTTTGTTGCAATCAGCACATCAACTAGTAGACATATAGACTTTCACAGCCTGTGATATGTTGTACCAATTCGGGTACTACCGGTAATCATGGCCGAAAGACGGACGAAATCTCACTGCGAGTTTAGTGTTCCATTTTAGAAAATGACCTACCATGGGTTATCTTTGTCAAGAATCAAGAAACAATCCAGATACAAGATCCAAATTTTTAAATATCGCTGAAAAACTATCAAAATTGTACCAATTTTGGAAGCGTGGTGTTACAAGTCCTTAAAATCAGGAACTTCAATCCATATAGCAAATAACCAACAACTGAAAATATTGGTTTAACTCAGTCCTAAAGTTTGGTTACAGGTATATTAATTCAAAAACATCTTTGAAACCAGTTTCATTTATTTAATTAAATAGCTTTCTTGACTTAAACAAAATCAATGAATCCTCTTCTGACTGATAGGAACTTACTTATTGGTGTATATATATATATACATGATGGAATGGTACCAAAGTTGCAGAAACAGCTTTGGCATTAGCTAGGAGATGCTTGGGGGATGGAGATTAATGTAAAGTCTACCAGCACACAGCTTTGGAACTGTTGAATATATTTTGTCACTTTTGCACTGAAAACACACATAGTCATGCAGTATTTTTTTTTTTGATTACTTTTGGAAACTCTTGTTTTGAAAGAAATTCTTTATGCAGTTTTCTAGATTATGATTACCTTTGATAAGCAAAGTTTCTGCTGAAAATTTAAACATTATCAATATATAAAAACGAAGTCTTCACAGCAGTTTTGACTTCATGATTATAATAAAAAAAATCACAACTGTATATAAATTACAACTTTGAGAATTACGAAAATTCTGCTTTAGTAATTTACGCTAGCATTTTCAAGTACTTTGCAACAGGAAAGCACACACAGTGTTATAAAAGGAACAGATCCCAATCAGCTGTAGTTGTTAACAGTAATTGTGTACTTGTACCTGTTTCTATTTCATTTAACTTTTCTTTTCCAGAGTAAATACGTAGCAGAATGTTTGGAGGAGATCAAGCAAGAGTTGAGGACGGAGAACATGGCAGTGAAAGCCAATGCTGTCAACAAACTGACCTATGTAAGTATGCATGGTGTAATTCACTCTAAATTCAGTGACCAGTATGGAGGGGGAGGGGGAGGGGGGGNCATATTTTTTGGCGGTGTACAGTCTTTCATAGTTTTACCCATAGACTTTGTAATATCAAGATACAAATTTTGGAATCAACTGTCAGTATTTGAGGAATATTCCCACAGTGGATATATATTGTTGTGTTAGTTGACATTTTCTTTACACTGCTGACATTAACATGTAGGACAGGGATACAACCTGCTCTCCCAGTGATGTCTACGTTTAATCAGTGATGCTTATTCACAGCTCTGTGTTACGTCATGGTAAATTAATCGTGATGCCCGAGGACTGTTCGCCAGTGATGAGGTCTGAGAAAACATGTTATCCTGAACGTATTTGTAGATATGGACGGTCGACTGGTATAAAGGATTGAATTCACTCTATTCAATTCACTAGCGCCCTGATTTCATTAAAGTAGGAAGTTCTTTTGTGTTGCAGTATCATCACATCAACCAACAGTTCTATTTCTT
This sequence comes from Mizuhopecten yessoensis, assembly GCF_002113885.1. Classification (NCBI taxonomy): domain Eukaryota; kingdom Metazoa; phylum Mollusca; class Bivalvia; order Pectinida; family Pectinidae; genus Mizuhopecten; species Mizuhopecten yessoensis. The sequence continues at coordinate 106,007 of NW_018407577.1, forward strand.
CAATTATTTTCAGTTGTTAAAGCAGATATTTTCTGTAAATTGGGAATTTAGACTTTAAAATGTTCAATAACTTACAGTGTTTGGTTTGGTTTGGTTTAGTAACGTCCTATTAAAAGCTGTGGTCATTAAAGGAAGGCCTCCCCTGTGTGCAAGATGCATGCATGTGTGTTTTGGGAGGTTGTGATATGTTCGTGTTTGTTTCCTTGCGATAGCGCGGAACTGATGTCGACTTTATAGTGCTACCTCACTGAAACATACAGCTGAAGACACCCAGCAGGACACTCCATCCGGACACATTATACTGACAACAGGCGAACCAGTCGTCTCACTACTAAATTGCTGATCGTTAAGCAGGAGTAGAAACTAACAATGGTGAAATGTAACTTCTTTTGTGACGTGTAAGATTTCTTAATCACCTGCACACAACTTCTTCACCGCATTTGATATTTGCTGGAAAAAATGTACAGTGATCTGTAGAAAGTATAGGTGAACACCATTATTTGATCATAAAAATACATCAAAACATATCATTCAATTATAACTCATCTGAATTCATCGGTATTCAAATGTATCAGAATCAGAACCACAACAAAGAAAACTATCATTCTGTTACAGAAATCTTCAAAATATAAACCATAGGTATTATAACACAAAAATAACATCGGATAACATGTTCTCAGAGTTCAAAATTGACCTGATGCAGATAAAATAAGGCTCTGAGTGTCCAACCTTGGTGTACTTGAATAATATGAATAATTCCCAACATAATTGTAAACTTTTCATGATCTTTTCAAATGCAGATTGTATATGGTGCTTATTCCATAATCAAATGTATACATATTGATTTTCAACAGAACAGTAATTTTTTGTCGACAATCTACTTCTGACTTCCCCTACAGATGTAACCAAACAATATCGGCGAGGGCAATCAAGTGATGGTTTGAATATGTACATAAATATTGATTCTACTCAGGGGTGCTTGCATGCCACTCCAGTGACGGTTGGAGCTGGTTGTTGATACTGAGAGGCTTTTTTTCAACTGACCTTTGACCTGTCACTGTACATATGCAATAGATATTGTGTCAAGTACCAGACTCTTTTCGATAAATAAATATTTGGAACATTGCAATACCTGCTAACCTGCTAATCTTCCTTTCTGTATGCAAGCGAGAAATATTTAAAAAAAACACCAAAAAAAACATCCTAGTACCTGATAACCTTCCTCTTTCAGTTTAAGAGAGAATTATTTTCCATTAAGTATTTCCAGAGCTAATAAACTTCCGTGCTCTGTGTAAGGATATTGCTTCCATAAAACACCACTGTACCCAACATAGTGCCATGAAACTTTCTTCGTACCTGAAAACCTTCCTTGGTTTGTTTGTAAATAAGAAATATCATTATCAAGAAACTTTTCGGAACTGTGCTAGCCTCCAGGGTAATGTTGTACTGTGGAGGAATACATGTATAACTGTGAAATATCCTAGAAATTGACAGCCTTCCCTTATCTACATGCTAAAGTGAAGTACAACCAGGAAATATTCCTTTCTGACATTTTGTCTTTGATGTTGTATACGTATCTACCATCTGCTCCAATTTCCACCACATTTAACATTTTTAAAACATGTTGCAAATATTTGTGTCCAAAACGTGATCCCTCAGTACAAGTGTACTGTTAGTACAGGTTTAGTTTATTACATTGGGGAAAAGTGATATTAGTCTTTTATCACAGGTGGGATCTTCAAAGAGGTGGTCAGATGAGCAGGTTTGACTGAATGTGAGGCATGTTACGCTAACTGTAATATACGAACACTGTATATAACATTAATGTTTTTGTGTCCGTATGAATTATGTAACCCAGAGGTTTCATTCTCATATATGTATATCATTGTTGTATTTTCTGTATATATGAGGCCTGTACCTTGAGTGCTAGTGGCTCACAATCGACCACTGGCCCAAAGTCTCCATAATGTACTGTACTAAGTCCCAATGTACTGTACTAAGTCCCAATGTTCTGTCCTAAGTCCCAATGTTCTGTACTAAGTCCCAATGTACTGTACTAAGTCCCAATGTTCTGTGTCCACAGCTCCAGATGTGCGGTTACGACATCAGCTGGTCAGCCTTCAATGTCATTGAGGTGATGAGTTCCACCAAGTTCACATTCAAGGTAAGTGTGTGTTAACGACAGGTAGCCAAGGATTGACACTACTTCACAACTGTTCAGGGCTGAGCTGGGACCCAATGACAATGTTAGAGGTCCATAAATACAAAATGTACTAGTGTTTAGACATAGGAAATAAAGAAAATCAATAAATATAGCTAAAATGTAAGACTACTGTATTCCTGATATTAGCTAGACTGTAAGACTGCTGTATTCTATACATGGCCGGTAAGATCTACTAGTACTGTATCCAGCCCATCATCTAGACAAACAGTGATTTTTATACGCCCGTCGAAGACGGGGACGTATTATGTTATCACGTGAGCGGGCGGGCG
>NW_018407577.1:108884-120182 GCF_002113885.1 Mizuhopecten yessoensis
GATTAACTTCAAACTTCACAACAAGGTTAATTACCATGAAACCTCGGACAAGTTCGATAACCGCCATTATCCGACCGTAATTATTGGAGTTATTCCCCTTGGTTTCATTAATGCGATGCATGTGTTCCATGATGTTGAATTGCACTCATTGATCTACCAGTTATGTTGAATGATTTCTCTTTCAATATCAATTACTCACAAATACTTCATATATTTCAATCATACAAACAACTGCTCATTCAATGTGTGACGGGCGTATTATATACCGCTTGCGGTAACCTTGTTCTACTTCCTTTCCACAGGGGCCTGTGCCTGTTGATTTGGGAATATATCACCCACAAAAATCATGATTTTGGGGAAAAACAGCAAAAATTAGCAGGGGGAAGGGGCCTTCATAAGGCCAAATCACTGACTAAGATCACTGACTAAGATCACTGTATTTGACTTATTTAAGCACCAATATTGCTAACTTTCTCTTTGCTGCTATGACAACTTTAAACATTTGTTCATCAATACATAAACATAAAAACCCACCTTAGTATTAAAATATCAGCTATATCATGCTGTGGATAAAAGTAGATGGCCAGAGGCTGATAAGGGAAAAACAAGTGAAGAGTTTGCAGTTATTATAGTTTGGTAAATTGGCTGACTCACGACAAGGTCGTTAACATTTAAAATCAATTAAGTTGAACATAGTAAAATAAAAGTAGTGAAAATTTATGCCTTTAATTTGTCTAACTTTAACTTCCTTGAACACCGTAATTTGTATGCTTATACAAAGATAGCACCTGTGACTGCTTCAATGGTAAGATTAGTGAGAAGTTCTCTTGTATGTAACTGTGTGTGAAACAGTATCTCTTGTAAAGCCACAAAGTTGCTGCACGATACCGCAGTGGCCAAGTGGTTAAGGCATCTGACATTCTGCTACCACTAGCCGTCCACCACTGGGTCGCGGGTTCGAGGCCCTTGTGGGGCAGTCGCCAGGTACTGGCCGTATGTCGGTGGTTTTTCAACTAGATACATTACAATGATGGGGTCAACTTAGCCGTGAAAATTAAAATCTATAGCATGTGTTAGCTCACCAACGCCAAAACAAAGCTTTGTTAGCATATTTTTTTCAGCAAAAGAGTCGTCAGTTTGCAATAGATGGCCTTCTACCTAGCTGACATGATATGACTCATCAGGAGCCTGAAACATGTACCCAAATGTTTGCAATTTGTAACTGTTTAGTATGACAATTATGTTGAATACAACAGTAGATAATATTAATGTTACCTGAATGATAATTAATAGCAAATTTTATAACAAAATCATACTATTTGGAGGCTTTTTTTCTGATATTGGAGTGCCTCTTCTTGTGAATTAAATATTTCCGTTGCTACAGAGGATGATTTCCTCAAATTAGGGTAGTAAGATCTAGAATGGTTAGTGTATTTGAATTACTTTTTTATGATTTTACATGCTCGTTGTTATTGTAAAGAGTAATTTTCAATGGATTAATAACTTCAAACTTCATAGGAAGGATAATTACCATGAAAGGTCAGACAAATCAGTGAGTGATATTACAATTATCTGACCATAATCATAATGAATAGACTTATTTCCCTTGGTTTCATTAATGCGATAGTACATGCATTCCATGTTTTATTGCACTCACTGATCTACCAGGTATACAAAATTATTTCTCCTTTAACATCAATTACTCACAAATATTTCATATATTTCAACAATACAATCAACTGCTCATTCACAGTGTGACGGGCATATTATGTACCGCTTCGCAGTAACCTTGTTTCTTATGAAATTGATGTTGAGAAATAAAACATCATTTACATTTTCCAGAGAATTGGCTATCTGGCTGCGGGACAGAGTTTCCATGAGGGCACAGATGTACTTATGTTGACTACAAACATGATCCGTAAGGTAGGTTGTTCAAAGTGGCACGAGATATATAAAAAGTCAGTTATGTTTTAACTATTATATAGAGGGATTTTCATGGCCCGAAGCATGGAATTTTGACAGGTCTGGTGGGTTTTTTAATCTGTGTTTTGAAAGCTCAATCATTTTGTGTGTTTTTTTGTCGGCTACATTTAGTGATGTTTTGACAGCTCTGTTTCGTGTGCTCCATCACATCAGTTTTCCAAAAAAAGTGACCATTTCACCCATGCATTACACCTGTTAAAACTGTCACATTTAAACAATGTTAATACATTTGTCATATTCTATTACATGACAGATACAGGTACAGGATACGAGAACTTGATGTAAATATTTAGTTACAATGGGATTGTATCTCACTGATAAGATAGCATGTTATCATACAGCCCTGTGTTGACATTACAGGATCTGATCAGCACCAACATGTATGATGCTGGAGTGGCACTCAACGGCCTGGCTTGCTTTGTATCTGCTGACCTGGCCCGTGACCTCGCCAACGACCTCATGACCTTGGTAAGTACACATGGACTGATGGTGTAATCTAAAGATTTCATACTTCCTTTAGTTTCCTGTATTTAATCCTTTACAAGTTATATAGATGTTAAGCTTTCACTTGGAATTCAAAAATGTTATCGCTCATTAAATTAAATTTCTGACTTAATAATATAGATTATATCATTTTGATTAAAAAATGCCACACACAGTTAAGTATCCCTAGCTACTGGAGAATTTATATTTATATCTTTTTCCCGAGTTTTGGATGATTAAAAAATGACAATTGATAATTGTAATTGGATTTTGGGAATTCCTAGGTTAAAAGTAGTTAGTCTGTAGTAATTGGAATTTGAGAAGACCTTGATTAAAGGCAGTTAGTCTGTAGTAAATGGAATTTGGGAAGGTCTTGATTAAAGGCAGTTAATCTGTAGTAATTGGATTTTGGGAAGGCCTTGATTAAAGGCAGTTAATCTGTAGTAATTGGATTTTGGGAAGGTCTTGATTAAAGGCAGTTAGTCTGTAGTAATTGGGATTTGGGAAGGCAGTGATTAAAGGCAGTTAGTCTGTAGTAATTGGAATTTTGGAAGGTCTAGATTAAATCATATTTGAATACTATATACATGTATGTCAATACTGATTCAACATCAGAAAGGAACAGAGAGTAAATGCTAACTGAAAACTGACATGCGAAGCTATACTTCATGTTCTGTTTCATGTCAGTAAATGGAATTACAATATTTTACTGCATGTCTTATTTCATTCACAAACTTCAGGGGGATTTGTTTTTGCGAGTTAGAACATTATCAAAATATGCGTTCAGGGAAATTGGGTACTTCAAACCTTCATATTTAGTCACATGTTAAATGTTTTCAGAAATTTAAACGTGACAAGTAAACCTCTGTGTCAATCATCCCTAGGCTCAATAAGAACTCTAATTAGAATTAAATGTCTGAGAGAGGAATGTTCTAGAGTGGGTTGACAGATACTTACTTTAAATGATAAAGCACTGAGTGTTCCGACTGATGAGTAAGTTTACCTGTCCGGCTGTAGATGACGTCCACCAAGCCGTACCTGAGGAAGAAGGCTGTACTGATCATGTACAAGGTGTTCCTACAGTTCCCTGAGGCCCTCAGACCAGCCTTTCCCCGACTCAAGGAAAAGCTGGAGGACTCCGACCCAGGTCAGTATCTCCAAGGAATACTACTTTCTCAATTTGATTACGGGTACTCAATGTTTTTCATTCAAATTTTGATGCAAGCAACTTTGTTGAGGTTGTGCAGGCGTAATTGCCCATGATAAATGTCACACATATACTTGACAATGATGACATTGTACGGGCGTGATTGGTGACAGTGAAAGCTACATACTTGACAATGATAGCATTGTACAGGCGTGATTGGCCACAGTGAAAGCTACATACTTAACAATGATAACATTGTACGGGCGTGATTGGTGACAGTGAAAGCTACATACTTGACAATGATAACATTGTACGGGCGTGATTGGCCACAGTGAAAGCTACATACTTGACAATAATGACATTGTACGGGCGTGATTGGTGACAGTGTTTGTTACAGGTGTACAGTCGGCGGCAGTGAATGTGATCTGTGAGCTGGCAAGAAAAAACCCAAAGAACTACTTGTCTCTGGCCCCACTCTTCTTCAAGCTGATGACTAGCTCCACCAACAACTGGGTCCTCATCAAAATCATCAAACTGGTAATGTCAACAAATCAACCTGTTAGGTCTGGAGGTCAAACGTAATATCAGCCTGTTTAGGCTAGAGGTCAAACTGGTAATGTCTTGGTGGGTCTGGGGTCACACCGAGAGATCAGGTCTATGTGTCAAATCGCAAGTTTTAGAAAATTTGTTTAAAGTCATAGGTAAATTGTTTGGTAGTATTTGATGTTTGAAATGAAGAAAAGATGTTATCATACTCCTACGGTTGTAGATAGATACCTGTAACCTAACTTTAACCCTTTCACCACAGTAGACCGTAAAGGACTCATCCAGATCAATGCATGGTAGAGTCTACTAAAGTTACATAGGGTTGAAAGGGTTAAAAGGCTGTTAAGACGTAGTCTGTAAATATACACTTCTAAATGAGTATTTTCCCTCAAAAATACTGTCTGTTGTCATTACTTACATATTATGTATTTCTGTTAGGTTGGCTTTTAGGTTACATCATCAGAGAATATCGCTTACTAATAAACCAAGCATTTACAACAACTGCTATCACATCCGGCTGTCTTTATGTAAAAACACAAGGATTTCGAACCATAACTCCGCACTGTGATTTTTGTCTCGCCGCCACAAAGTGGAAGCGTGACTAAGGTGTTGCTTTGACAGCTATGGCGTCAACATTAAGTTTTTGCGTTTTAGTTAGTTTCACTGAAAGTATATAAGTGCTAGACCAACCAAACTTGGACCATAGATGCATCTTAGGTAGTACATCTCAACCCATGTATCAAATGCTGGATGCAGCCTACCTGTCATGGTCCATTGACTTTGTCAGCATCTCGATCAACATTAAGTTTTTGTGTTTAAGTTAGTTTCTCTGATATGTGCTTTGATGGCCAAAGCGGGGCACAGGCGAGACATACCAATCTGAATGGCTTGTTGTTTTTAAAAAAACTGTTGTGTAATACTTCCATAAGAAAACCCCAAAATATTTTGCACCCTTTCTTAAAAGAATTCACTCCAAAAATGTGTCTGTTGCCATGAATGTCCTTTCAAGAGGAGTGATATAAATATTTGAAGATTTAAAAATCAAGTGACTTAAGTGAAACATTGACCAGACAATATTTCTGTGTAACCTATGGTTTACCACAGTAGAAAATGTGATCAGATATATGTATTACTGAAAATTGCAGTTTAGTGCACTGACCCCTCTGGAGCCTCGACTCGGAAAGAAACTTATAGAGCCCCTCACCAATCTAATTCACAGGTACAGTATGATTTTGTTATTGAAGGTCTTTTACATCAGACCATGGTTTACATATGTCTACACAACATTCACTGCATATCAGTAAATAAGGCTGATTACTAGGTAGTTATGACCAAATAGTCAATAGGCTCCCTAAAACACTAGCTGGATAGTGGGACAACCACAGTAAATGTGGCTACTACATGTAGTATTCTTTATTGGAACCCTGTAGTAATTTGTGGTTGTATACTGTATAGGAAGGTATATCATCTTTTATAGTGAATCCTTACATTAAAGGGACAATTTAGTGAAGTAAGTTTTTTTGATTATTTGAAAATCAAGTCGATACTGAAAACTTAACGAAAGTTTACGTAGTCGATAATGACATGACCTGAAGCAAACGTCCAGTGTGGTCAGTTTCATTTTGTGGGAAAGCCGGTGATAAAAAAAAGCTACGACCAAAATAGCGCAATTTCCGGGCATTTCTATGAACATGTACAGCACTACGCTGTCGACCGACAACAGTGTCAGTTATGAGTCTGAGTTCACACATAACACATTCTTGAATTTACACAATAAATCGCAAGTAAGGATTATAAGTTTCATAACATTAACCTCTTATCAGATATTTCTGTTCACCTTTGGATTAGGGCATGCACACACTGAGAGGGTGCTGCAGGGAGAATTTCAAATTGCAGAAAGTGTGATATCAATAGGTTTAAACGTAAAATAGATCACTCATTGGTAACGATGTTTTAGATGCTGTTGGAAGATGATTTTAATTCAAAATAGATGCATATACTTGTATTCAGAGAGGCTAGGCAAAAAAAGAGAGAAGTTACCTTCATTCCTCGGCTGGAAAGACATAATCGTTAGCGTGAATAAATTAATTTCAACAACAGCTGTGGCTAAATCGTACGGCTGTACAGTTAAGGATTTCTCCATTACTGATTAAAAACGCCAAGAAAACATTGTCTCTTGTCAATTTCTCGACATGAATTGTTCATAGGGAGTACGACACTATATAATCATGGTGAGTTTGTGACAAGGTTATAAAAAAAATTACATCACTAATTAAATGTCCCTTTAATGATAATAACAAAAAATATTACAAAATAGTGTATAGACATGTATACAAATTTCCCCAAAGGATACCTGGAATAATTTGTGGCTATATACATGTACTGTGATGCTAAAGATGAGATGTAGCGATTGTTGTTTTGTGTTTCAGCACGTCTGCCATGTCACTTCTGTACGAGTGCATCAACACTGTGATAGCGGGTATGTATGAGTGTCCCGGTCAGACTGACCGCTCACCTAGCGTAGTGCCTAATCTTTAACACCCGTTTACTCCAGCTGTGAATGCATTTATGTCTGATTGTTTTGTTTATTTTCTTTTTATTTACATAATGTCAAGGCCTCTTTGGTCACTAAACTTACAAAGCATGTATAATGATGACGTTGAAATGTGACGGGTTCATCAGCTCATCAATGTTCAGTATCCCAATGACACATCAGGTCCAGTTTTAGGATTGAGTATTTTGTAACTCATTGTGGAAATATTGGCAACAAGACAACAGAGAAATATATATGTTCTTAATGGAAACCAGGCTCCAGGAGTTTCCTCCCCTTTTTGTACTTTTATTGACCATGCAGAGATGGGAACTTTCTGAACCCTGAGGCATGTACATCTTTGTCTTTGTTTTGATAATTATAAAAATAGCAGCAACTCAGACTGCACCTAACGTGTCATTTATTGGATAAAACTTCATACATCTGTGTCCTGTATTGTCTTTATGATCCTCGCGGTTAACGACGAGACTAACAAGGTTCCCAGCGTTCCCTTACATTGAACAGCTGTCCACCTAGCGATGTTATGCTAGTGGCCTCTTGATTGTGTTATTCTATGTACACAGTATCCTTTAAATAAAAAAAAAATCATATTCATCTGAAGCCAGGCAAATAGACCTGTAACAAACCTGCACAAATAATGAAAACGAAAAAAAAAACCATCTTGTGTGCATGTCATACATCTTGTGTGTATGTCATACATCCTGTGTGCATGTCATACATATTGTGTGCATGTCATACATCTTGTGTGCATGTCATACATCTTGTGTGCATGTCATGCATCTTGTGTGCATGTCATACAGCTTGGGTACATGTCATACATCTTGTGTGTATGTCATACATCTTGTGTGCATGTCATACATCTTGTGTGTATGTCATACATCTTGGCTGATGTTTTCTGATTTGTTTGTTGATAGTATGCAACACGTTTGAAACTACTGAACAGTCATTGGAAATTACATACATTTCATAATTTTAGTGTTCTTCAGTATGTCTAACTCATTCACCCCTGAAGACATATTTGAACTCTTCCAATACAAATGTTAGAATAGTTCATTAGGAAGTTTTAGGGGATAATGAGTTCAATTAGAGCAGACCTTGACATTATGAGGATATATAGACTAGTCAACTTCAGGATAAGAAGTTGTGTTTATACAGACTTTTCCATCTATTTATTTTGGAGGTGAGATGTCATTTTAGAATTTTATTTTGATTTTAGTTGTAAGTACTAAAGGTATGTTACAACCTTGCTTTAGATGTACAAGTTTTTCAAGCAAAAATTAAATATAGCAGTTTTTAATTCACAGTTGATTGAAGTAATTTTATATTAACATTGTGCTGATATTGATTACTTTGCACTCCTTGAATTTTTCTGTCTTTTCCAATTACATGTACTGTGTTGCTTTCACATCACAAGAAATTATGAAATGTCATAAAAATACTTTTTAGGTATCCTCTTACTTATTAGCGTACTGTTTAAGGAAAACATATATTACAGATCTTGGAGACAAAGGGAAACCAATTTTTTTTCATTCCGAGTTTGATTTGCATGGGATAATTCCTTGCCATTCATTAATTATGATTAGTTGTATTTCTTAATAAACATTCTTTTCCTGTTCATTTGATAAAATATGATTGCCACCGTTGATTCTTACAATGTTTTAATTGTCAAGAATTGTACAGCGAATAATAATAAGTATACTTTGAAACAAGGTGGGTTTTTTTCTGAATGAGTCTCCAGGTGTTGTTTTTTTTGTGAGTCTCCAGTCATTCGTAACTTGGGTGTGGGACTTTGTCATAGCTTTGTGTTAATGTTAGATATTAATTTTTGAGACTTTGCTTGATTAAATTGTCCTGAATTCACTTTAAATGCTTATGGCCATGAATTTTCTACGATATATATATCCATCTGTTGATATTTGATGAGATCTACATGATGCCTGCTATACTAGACAAGATATCACTTTAATGACATTCAGAGACATATGTCTGTAGTGATTCGACTTTTAGTTTTTATTTAAAACTATTAACATATAATCACTTTGAATATAAACTTGTTAACTATCATTTATAATTTGTGAAATTAAATATAAAAAACTTTGCTACTAATATATGTATACTGTGTGTTGTTACACAGGGTTTGAAACACATCTTTAATTGGTTTTCTGAAAATACCACTAACAATTATGTTTTTTACTTCAGAATCTGTTTTGTTTATAAAAAGTTTTTAAATGAAATAATTGTATTTAAAGAGTTCCTTGTTCATTTGGAAAACAAAATCTTTTATTGATCAATTAATATAACTTTATATTTAAATGATATGTTAGATAAATGTATTTACATTATTTTTGAAGAGTTAAAGAAAACATGATATCAAAAGTTTTAAAAGAAAGAAAGTTCAAGTCTATGATTTTTTTTAATGTAAACTATTAGCAAAGTGAAAGTAACATGATATTTTTTTTTTAATGTAAACTATTTGCAAAGTGAAAGTAACATGATTTTTTTTTTTTAATGTAAACTATTTGCAAAGTGAAAGTAAATGAGTGTTATGAATTACTATGTGTATGATGTTGAATGCTAATGACTTTGTATGCTGTAGTACCAGGATCACTGCTGACAAGTTAATGGTTCTCTCTCCTCTGATTACAGTACTCATTTCTATATCTTCAGGCATCCCGAACCACACCGCCTCAATTCAGGTACTTTTTATTGTCTGAACAGTCAAGGTGTCTGCTTCATCTCGGTGCTTAACTGGCTGTCGTCTGTCATACAGCGCTGTCACATTGCATGGGTGCTCCAAGTATATCTCTACCTCTCAAATGTATATTATCAGCATTTATAAAGATAAATACTCACTTCATAACCCTAAAATGGGAAAATTTTCAGCGTTGTCAAATTGTTTTTTCAAATCTTTTAGAAATTTAGGTACAGAAGTTCAAATTTCAAACAGAGGGGTGATTTTGATGCATGGTGAATGTATTTTGAAAGCTGGAAAGTTTCGGAATTAAGTGAGACAAAACATGTTTTACTAGATATCAAAAGCTGATTATTACTTCTTGTCTTATGAAGGATGGGCCAGTAGTAATATGTTGGTAGCTATCAAGCATGCTTGTGTTTTGCCGTCACTGTTGGTTGTAGCAGACAGCTTGATGTTCAGTATGAATCACATCATACCTTATTACACATTACCGGTAAGGAGGTACGGGGCTGGAGGGGACATGGCATGGTCGTTGTGGCCTGTACGACACACCTGTATATTTACCTGTGGTGTGGTAACTACCTGTGATCATGGTTGAGGAGGTGTTACTTTGTATGACCTTCCCCTTCACATTATATAGACCTGTTTCGCTTCATGCAGATTTTTCATTTCCCCTTTTGATTTTGATTTTGTCATGAGATGCAGAGAATGTTTATCAGAGGTTCGGGTACTTGTGATTTTCCTTTATTTTTTAAATTCCTTTTTTTCTTGTCTTTTACTGCATACAAGTTTTGGCACTTTTTATTTATTGATTGTGGACTTTCTTTTTGACATTTTATGTATTATATTTGAACAACGAAATGAAAGCTAATCTGTTTCTCCTTTTGAAAGAGACGTACCTTCCATTTATGTCATATGAAAAATACATTGGACACAAATTTGGATTTTTTTTTTCATTTGTTAAATTTCCTGTTCCAACTGCATACAGACACTTAATTAATAACTAAAGATAGTTAATATGATGTTAATCTGATGGAATAATATAATCTCCAGTCTAATTAATGTTACTTCATTGTGGCCAACACCATTTTGAAGATTCTTTCTGTTCCCTGAGGATCTGAGAGTACACTAAGGCTGTTTAGCCAACCATAACTATTGCCTCAGTCGTTTTTCCAGCAGAGGTCAAAAGAATATGATGTTGCTTGTACATATGTTAAATCCAAATATACACTAAGAAGAGAACATGATGGGGTTTGCTAAGACACAACAGAATATCGTCAGTGAACATACTTAGTGTTCAAATATTCAAATTTGTAATGGCATTGTTGTATCTGTACCTACAGCAAAACACCACCTTACACTACCAAACTTACATGTATCTTATCATTGGCAGCTTTTAAACTTACATATAAGCTCCACAAATTAGTGTCAACTCTTCCTTCTTTTTAGAAATTTATTTCTGTTTATGTTGGATTATCTTGGAATCTCCCATAACATTTACATTAGATGCGATTTATCTTGCGCATGATGATCAGAACACATGAAATTGTATCAGGTTGTTTATATTCTCAATGAGATTGCCCTGTTCTGGCTATAAGATCAATCCCTTGCCTGGTGTTGGTCCTGCGTTTTACAATTTCCTGCCATGTTGACACTCAGACTTCAGATCATTTACAGCTGTTGTACAGGTATTCTGTCTTTTTGTATTGCAGAGTTATCTGCTCTTGCAAGCAGGTATTGATTGTTACGTCATTAGTTTGTGTGAGAGCAATCTAATTAAAATTATATCTTCACATCGCTCCCGTTTACTGATATGTCGCGTTGAAGATCTAACAACATCCCATAGAGGGTCACGTCAGAGGTCAACATGAATGCATTATCGCATTTATAACA
>NW_018407577.1:120512-130977 GCF_002113885.1 Mizuhopecten yessoensis
CTGTTGTACAGGTATACAACACTACAACAAAATTGACACTGACCCTTCACTACTGTTGTACAGGTATACAACACTATAACAAAATTGACACTGACCCTTCACTACTGTTATACAGGTATACAACACTATAACAAAATTGACACTGACCCTTCACTACTGCTGTACAGGTATTCAACACTATTACAAAGTTGACACTGACCCTTCACTACTGTTGTACAGGTATACAACACTATAACAAAGTTGACACTGACCCTTAACAGCTGTTATACAGGTATACAACACTATAACAAAATTGACACTGACCCTTCACTACTGTTATACAGGTATACAACACTATAACAAAGTTGACACTGACCCTTCACTACTGTTGTACAGGTATACAACACTATAACAAAGTTGACACTGACTCTTAACAGCTGTTGTACAGGTATATAACACTACAACAAAATTGACACTGACCCTTCACTACTGTTATACAGGTATACAACACTATAACAAAGTTGACACTGACCCTTCACTACTGTTGTACAGGTATACAACACTATAACAAAGTCGACACTGAAACTAAGTCGACACTGAAGCTAAGTCGACACTAGCCTGCTGAACCTCTGTTATATAGGTTAAGAACATTCTCACTAACCATGATCAGACATTGGTGTATGTTTAAAATGCTGAGTGTACAACCTTGCCATCTCTCTTCCAGTCTGGTAACCAGAGTTAGTGTGGACGAAGAAGAATACGTCCTACTGGCCGTATAGTGTTACTACCATCACCATAGATTCCTCATACTCCTTTATATACCCCACTTCCATAGCCGCCTATACTAATGGACAGCCGCCATCAAATGCAAATGCCGATTTGAATACTGTTACGATACACAATAATTGAGACGATGTTGATATTCGTACAGTATACTTGTGTGTAAATAATCGGCTTATAAAATTGTTAGAAGTATATAAAGCAAGTATAATATTTTTATCCAGGCAAAACTATATATATATATATATATATATATGTTGCTTTAACTAATGTTCATGTTCAGTCAGAAAACAATTTAAATTGCTTGTCCTAAGATGAGTAACTAGTAGGTTAAATTTTCGAATTTGATCAAATCAGTAAAAGTTTGATATTCTTGACACAATTTGCTCATTTGCATAGTCATTCTCCTGGACACGCATTCCTTACCATGCTTGCTATGTACAGCCCCACCCAAGTTTCTACAGAACAGGTTCCAGCTACATCTGTGGGGTATATAATATTAAAAGCATTTTAAGACAAACATAATAATATATGATTTTGTAATTTCAAAAACTTAAATAAGGATTTGTCAATGAGAATTGCTTTTGGGGACAAATAAAATATTACAGACATAGACAACATGTCATCAGAAATATTGTCTTTTCCCAAAAATATTGCAAAAATATTGCAAAAAAGTGAACACTCTTAAAGTGAACACTTCCACTGTGCTTCAGATGCTGACAGTTACTAGGTACATTTGCAATTTAGTTGCTTTATATATATATATATGAATTACACAATCATGTTGGACATGCGTAATTTTAAGAAATTTGCAAAATGAAACAGCACTATCACTTGCTTTATACAACATTACCTGGTCCGTGGTTTAAAGATGGGTTATTTCCCCTTCATTGTGAATCGTGTAATGGTCCAGTCTGATGATTTGTCAAATTTAATCCTACCAAGAGGCGTATTTTTTTGTAGAGTTATTGACACAATTTCTTGCCATTTGACACCCATGATATTTTATGGGCAGTGATTGTGTGAAGTTATAAGCAGTGATTGTGTGAAGTTATAAGCAGTGATTGTGTGAAGTTATGAGCAGTGATTGTGTGAAGTTATAAGCAGTGATTTGTGATAAGCATGTTCCTGGTGTGTTTCATGTACTAACATCTTCGTGGTCGTTACAAAGGATGTAATTCATGTTTATCTTCATCAAGGTCTGCTTTTTTTCCAGCTTTGTGTTCAGAAACTTAGAATTTTGATTGAGGACTCCGACCAGAATTGTGAGTATGCACAAATGTATTGTAAACATGTTTTGTGTGTCGTTTTTTTTCATTTTTTGTCGCTCAGTTGTCCGATACTATTCACAATTACAGCTCAAAAGGAAGCTTTTACCAATGTATGTGTTGTACATCAAATGAATAAATTTTGTCTTATAATATACATACATTGTAGTATTAAAATGTTTTGTTAGCAAACATGTGGTGTATTAAATTTTTAAAAATCTGTAACTTACAAACATTGTATTAGAATATCCTGTAACTTACAAACATTGTATTAGAATATCCTATAATTTGCATACTTTGTATTTACCCGTAAACATTCTACAATTTACGTACATTGTTTTAAAACAAATATTAAATTGTTGAAAAAAATCTAACTCAGAAATTTATTATGTACACATAATGAAAAGTAGATGATCTCATCCTGTCTGTAAAAACGGAGTATTGGATGTTGGTGAACCCTGCTGTGTTCTAACGATATGACACTTAAAATGAAGTTAGAGGGAGTGATTGACTGATTTCATTGTAACTTTTTCACACATCACCAATTTATCTTGTAGTTCTGCAGCACCACACTTAAATTTTATTGTTTCACCCAATTTGAGATTGGTCATGTTATAGATACTAATTATTTGATTGGAATGTGTGCAGGTAGTAAATGTGGATACATGTACGCAGTTCCATTGATTGTGATTATATCCTATTTTTAGGTCACCTGAGCTTTGCTCAAGTGACCTATTCTAATCGCTTTTCGTCCGTCGTCGTCCGTCGTGCGTCGTGCGTAAACTTTTACATTTTCAACTTCTTCTCAAGAACCAGTGGATGGATTTTTTTCAAACTTGGTCAGAATCATCCTTGGTAGATGAGGCTTCAAAATTGTAAAATTGGGATTCCTACCCCGACCCCTGGGGCCAGGGCGGGGCCCCAAAGGGAAAATTAATCAATATTTCAAAAATCTTCTTCTCCAGACTCAGAGGTACTACAGTGATTTTCTCTACGTGGAAAGAAAGATCATCAGGGGCTTTACTTAAATTGTAAATTTCAGGACCCCCGAGCTATCCGTTCTCCCTTGGGGAGGGGGTAAAGTTTACTATAGTTTATATAGGGAAATAACACTTTTGGGTATATTTTGACAACTTTCTGTAGGAAATTATTTTTACTTGGTGAGAATTATCCTTGGAGGTAGATGGTTTCAAATTGTAAAATTGAGATTCCTACCCCGACCCCTGGGGCCAGGGCGGGGCCCCAAAGGGAAAATTAATCAATATTTCAAAAATCTTCTTCTCCAGACTCAGAGGTACTACAGTGATTTTCTCTACGTGGAAAGAAAGATCATCAGGGGCTTTACTTAAATTGTAAATTTCAGGACCCCCGAGCTATCCGTTCTCCCTTGGGGAGGGGGTAAAGTTTACTATAGTTTATATAGGGAAATAACACTTTTGGGTATATATTTTATCCATTTTCAGCAGAAAATTACTCAAACTTAGTCAGAATCATCTTTGGTGAATGAGAGTATTACTTTGTAAAATTGGGATTCCTGCCCCATCCCCAGGGGCTAGGGCGGGGCCCCAAAGGGAACATTTACCAATATTTTCAAATTCTAATCCATTGATGACATGACAAGTATTGTATTTCACTTAGTTTACATGCTGATTTCCACATCACATCTAAACAATAAAATAAAGCTACCAGTACCTATGATATAACTCAGGTGACCGCTAAGGCCCTTGGGCCTCTTGTATATGTATATGAACTGCTTTTAATTTGAGCTTTTCTGAGTTGGTACAAATGGTGCCAAAATAAGATGAAAAATAGAACATGTATGCTTACATGTATTTTAATATTGATAACTTTTGTTCATCATTGTGTTTGGTATTTGTCCCAGGCCTGACTTGAGCATTCTGTGTTATGCTAAAAAAAAAACTTGGTTTAATAGATTTATGCTAACTTTTGGATTTCGTGTTCAGTATTTGTCCCAGGCCTGACTTGAGCATTCTGTGTTGTGCTAAAAAAAAAACTCGGTTCAATAGATCTACGCTAACTTTTGGATTTCGTGTTCAGTATTTGCCCCAGTTCTGACTTAGGTGTGTTCTGTTCCAGTGAAATACCTTGGCTTACTAGCGATGTCCCGGATCTTGGCCAGTCACCCTAAGAGTGTTCAGTCCCACAAGGATCTAGTGTTGCAGTGTCTGGACGACAAAGACGAGTCGATCAGACTGCGAGCCTTAGACTTGCTGTACGGCATGGTGAGTGTCTAAAGCACCAGTGAGTTTATCGAGCCGTTTGTCCCCATGTCCTCCTGACAATCCATTGTGTTTCTCAGGTTCATCATTCAGTGCAGAGTACATGATTATTGTTTATTGACAAAGATAATTACATAGTTACTTCCCTTTATAGTCGAGGCATTTTAGAGTTCCTCGCCTTTGATGGAAACTCGCCATTTGTAATACAATTGGAGTCATTTTAGAAACACTTACATTAGCCTGTTTAAGGCATATTATTTACTACGTTATATTAACGTGGTAAATAATATGCCTTAAACAGGCTTATGTAAGTGTTTCCTCAAATGAATCGATTTGTATTACAAATGGCGAGTTTCCATCAAAGGTGAGTAACTCTAAAATGCCTCGACTATAAAGGGAAGTAACTATGTAATTATCTTTGTCAATAAACAATAATCATGTACAGAGGATCCCCTTTGGTACTCTGTGTTATGGCGTGCTTTGTAAGTATATGAAAATGTTCTATGACGTATTGAAAAACTAGAAGACCCTTTAAGCAGTCTTTCTTCCTCACTTTGTGTAGCGGTATACCTGATGTTTATATGAATCTGCAAAATAGCCTCTTTAGAGGCAAACTTTGTATTGCTTCATGAAAACCTAGAATATCAGATTTTATACAAAATTAAAATATAAAAAAACAACATCTAACTATCTTGTATGTTTTATCTGTCATATGAGAATTGTATTATGATGCAGTACTACACATGTTG
Source organism: Mizuhopecten yessoensis (assembly GCF_002113885.1). Classification (NCBI taxonomy): domain Eukaryota; kingdom Metazoa; phylum Mollusca; class Bivalvia; order Pectinida; family Pectinidae; genus Mizuhopecten; species Mizuhopecten yessoensis. The sequence continues at coordinate 125,529 of NW_018407577.1, forward strand.
GTTATGTTTTAGGTGTCCAAGAAGAATCTGATGGAGATAGCCAAGAAGTTGATGATCCACATGGACAAAGCTGAGGGCACACACTACCGTGATGAACTGCTCGCCAAGATCATCGAGATCTCCAGCCAGTCAAATTACCAGTACATCACCAACTTCGAGTGGTAAGATACAGGCCTTCGAAAGTCATAGTGAAGAATGAATTACCAGATCAGGCCGGAAGTCAGCTGGCTTCTTATTTACTCCTCTGTTGTAGACAGAAGAAGACATATCATATCTGCATCTGTATTTCATTATAAGGCATTTTAGTAAAAAAAAAAAAGTTTCAAATGCAAAATGTTGTTTGGAATGACTTGACCACACAAAATGGCTTATGTGAGCACCTTGTAAGCAGGCAGTGGTTGACAATATATTCATGTTATGTACTTATCACTTATTCAAATTTTGACAAATCAACAAAGTGAATTCATATCTTCCTAATGCTTAAATGAATAACAATAAAAAAAAAAGATCTGATATGATTGACATTTTAGAAATGTTTTGCAGACATTTCCAGTCGAGTCTGTTTGCAGCTCTTAAAGTTCAAGCTTCTGCTAGGCATCAATGGAAAAGGCCCATGTGTCTCTTTATGAATTTTGTGTCTGTATAACTGATGTGAGTGATATTTGCCGTGTGTAGGTATGTAAGTGTACTGGTTGAACTGACGCGCATGGAAGGTACCCGTCATGGACGGCTGATTGCCTCACAGATGTTGGACGTTGCCATACGAGTACAGGCCATTCGTCCTTTTGCAGTGTCACAGATGGTAAGAAATTTATTAACAAATGATAAATATTCATTATGAAAAATCCACACTTACCAACCTGAAGAAAAGGTTTAGAGATAAGTATTCACATACTGAAATGTAAGATCTGTGAAAAGTCTTGGGTTATATTCTCTTAAATACAGTTGCTGTATTATCTTGACTAAAATTTAACCAACAAATAACCTACAGCTGTCATTTGTAAACTATAGTCACAGTAGAGGACTGAACTCAAGTTGTGGTGTTTTGTGTTTTCCAGGCTGTTTTATTAGAGAATTCACATTTATTGGCCAACAATTCCCAAAGGAATGGTATCTGTGAGGTTTTGTATGCAGCAGGGTGGATATGTGGCGAGTTCTCCGAGTAAGTACACCGAGTTCAATATTATACTGTTGTATGTTTGGCCTACGTTTAGAACCAGATATATGATCACTGTACATCAAGAGTATCTCTAGTGGAACTCCACTGTGTTGAATGCCTCTATTGTCTGTATTTATAAGTGATAATCGCTTGATGTGTCAAACTCAGAGGTGTCAGATTCTCCTCCAAGCTTCCCCTTTCACCACTGTAGACATAGGAGGCACAGTAGTCTAGTGGTAGGACGCCGGGCTCATGACTGAAGGGTTGCGGGTTTGAGTCATGTCAAGGCACAGTGTTGTATCTTTGAGCAAGATACTTTACCCACTTGTTCCAGTCAACTCAGCTGTAAATGAGTACGTTGTTGGGCAGTGTTAGAATTGCTGAATGCTAGCTGTGAGCGCCTAAATGGTAGCACTGTCTGTATGCTCCCCATGGAGTTGAGAAAGATAGTGGCTGATTGCAAAGGCCCAATAACCACGGATAATACTTTGTAAACTGGTTTGAGACGACCTACAAACTAGGTTGTGATAAAGCGGTATATAAGAACCTCAAATTAACTCAAGTGACCTAGATGTGAAAGGGTTAACTAAAATGTCAGCATTAACAGTATTATTAAGCATTATTTGTGTTATTACAGCCACTTGAAGGACCCGCGGGTGACTCTGGAAGCCATGCTGAAGCCCAAGATCACCGCCCTGCCTGGCCACATACAGAGTGTGTATGTACAAAACATCATCAAGTTGTTCGCTAATGTCTTACTAGCGGCAGAGCAGGACGACAACCAGGACCTCATGCGGGAGATGGGGCAGCTCATGGTGGAAAAACTCCCCATGTTTGTACAGAGCTCCGACCTGGAGGTCCAGGAAAGGGTAGGTACAGATCTCTGACAGAGGGGTCCAGGAAAGGGTAGGTACAGATCTCTGACAGAGGGGTCCAGGAAAGGGTAGGTACAGATCTCTGACAGAGGGGTCCAGGAAAGGGTAGGTACAGATCTCTGACAGAGGGGTCCAGGAAAGGGTAGGTACAGATCTCTGACAGAGGGGTCCAGGAAAGGGTAGGTACAGATCTCTGACAGAGGGGTCCAGGAAAGGGTAGGTACAGATCTCTGACAGAGGGGTCCAGGAAAGGGTAGGTACAGATCTCTGACAGAGGGGTCCAGGAAAGGGTAGGTACAGATCTCTGACAGAGGGGTCCAGAAAAGTTGGATTTCAAATCTGATTGGTAAAGTTGATTATTTCCTACATTTTCCTTGGCAATTCCAGAAATAAACATTTATACTCCCTTGCTCTGTTCCCTCACTGCCAACAATTTTCTTAGGGCACATTATACAAATGTCAACAATTATTTCATAAACCAGCTGGTGACCTCTTCAATGTTGTAATGTATCTATTAAAGACATTAAAATACATTGAAACCTATATAACCTAGTTACTACTGCAGCCTGTCTAAACCAACCCTTGTACAATCTGACAAACTGTAAACACCAGAACGTGAACTACCTCTTACCCTGTATAACATAGATAAATTGAACCTATGCAATCTCCAATAAATCTCCTCTGATGAAACAAAACAGTTCCCTGTGTTGATTGGAGCCTTTGTCTTAGACATTGTGTACCTTTCTGTGCAGGCCTGCTGTGTGCTACAACTGGTAAAGTACGTGCTCAAATTGATGGACAAGGGAGTCAAGGTCGGGGAGGAGGTGGCCGCTCTGTTTGCTGGTGACCTCAACCCTGTGGCACCCAAGGCCCAGCGCAAGGTTCCCGTTCCTGATGGGTGAGTTACTGTGTGGTTATACTGTACAGGTGGTAATATGTCAACCTCTTTTTTTAATATGAATTACTTCATTTATCATATAAGTGCAAGCATAAATTATCTGGTCTAAATTTAAGATCTTGGGATGAAAATGTAAGTGTTCAATAGTAATCTTTGGATTTGTTACCCTGTTGTTTGTAACGTCGTCTTTATCCTTTCAGACTCGACCTTGATAAATGGATAAATGACCCTCCGTCAGACAGCTCCGATGATGAGGTGGGTGGAGTGTCCATCTTTAGCCTCGGCCGTGACGAGCACAGGTAGGTGTCAGACTGATGTGCAGTTTGTCTATTGTAAATATATTTGCAGATGTTTTATTTTTACTCTATTATACAAATTTAAAGATTGTGAATTTGTTTCTGGGGGAACAAAATACTGTATTTGGTTTAAAACATTTGAATTGTTTAGGTTTTGGTTTTAGAGTTTTTCTCTCTCATTGTTAACATAGAAAGTTTTGAAAAATGAAACACTTCATAATAAGTTAATGCATTGCTTTTACAGTTTATTTTTGGCAAAAAATATAACTCATCTTAATGATGACTGATTTGATATAATTTATTCCACAAAAAAAAAAAAATCTTTGCGCTAAACTGTTAAACTTGTTGACTGTCAGACCTTCAAGTATAGGTTGGTGTTCTTAGTATGTAGCAATTATAATGTATTTGACTAAGATTAAGGGTTTTGATTTCAAATGTAGATTAGGTAATAAGTGTATGTGTAGAGTCTCTTTACATTGTAGACCATTCTACCAGACAGAGGAACCCAAGTCTGTCTATCAGCCGACAGAAGAGGAAATGGAAAAGGTACATTTTGTATGGATTTGATGATTTCGATTTTAAACAATGCAAGCTGAAGTGTTTAATGGGGGCCAGTGCTGTAACAAAGTTATCTTACCCACTTCTGCAAAGTAGAAGCCAAGTCAGTATGTTAATAATTCCATGTCCATCTTGTCTGTTGTTGTCCATCTGTTAGTCCTTTCATTTCATCTTGGGCACATGATATATATAGTGATAATGTTAGAATGATGAGGTTTCATGTCTATGTCAAAATCCTGAAAAACGTGTGTTCATGTCTACCAGTATGTCAAAATCCTGAAAAACGTGTGTTCATGTCTACCAGTATGTCAAAATCCTGAAAAATATTTGAATGAAAAATAAAAAAATGGAAAAAAACTGCATGTTTAGGCCATGAAGTTCAGTACTTGATCAAAGTTTTGAGGTAAAAGTATAATTTTGAGATTCCATTTCTCAAATCTGATGATGATAATTTTCAAACTGAATGTGTAAACTGAGACTGCCTATATGTTAACCAGATTTTTCTATTTTCCTCAGCGACGTTCACAGCGGAAGATTGACCAGATGCACAACCCTCATTATCTCAAGGCAGATGAAAAATCCTCTATAGTGAGAATTCTTTTACATTTTTTAAAAAAAAAAATTAATGAAAGATACTTTGATGGGTTAGATTGGCAAACAGCTTCTCTGTTCACACAGAAAGTGAATCAAGAAATGTGATATCAGTGTGAATACAACTTCATATGATGATGTATCAACCATCTGAGCAAGTCTTGGGTTAATATTGTGGTAAAAGTAAAAAAGTACAGGAAACATACTGATCAGTAGCCTTTCTATTAGTTTAAAAATTCCATCATATGATCACTAACATTCTGATCCAAATTACAATCATCTAGAAAGTGAGAATTATAGATAAACGAAGATTCGTATTGTACATGTTTGTTGTGTTGCGTGTTACAGAGAAAGAGTGACGACCTCACCAAAGTGGACGACATTCCCGTAGCCCATATAGACATATCCGTTCCCCTCCACGTGCCAGGTAAACCACTTCTGCATGGATGTGGAAATTGTCTAGCGTTTGTATGTTGTCTTCTTGGTGGGTGTAAATTGTCTGTTCGACATGTGTAGGTCGTCTTTCTGTCAAAGATCGTGTAGGTATGTTCCCAGAACTGCATTGAAATCAGGTAAGAAATAAAACAAGACCATGATATCATCTGATCGCACAAACTGTACACTTTTAATCATTTGTTTCTTTGCAGTCTTGCTATATTACTAGATCAAAGTCAACATGTTACTACAGGTAGTATCTGTCTGTTGTGTTTGATGACAGAAGTGTGTGTGTGTGTTGTTTGTGACAATGTGTTGCACAGTGGTTGGAATTGAAACCCTTTATTTGATGAGCCATCCTCTTATTTAATAGGCTTGTCTTCCTCAGACCAATACATGAACTTGTCCAAAAAAGAGAAGGAGAGAGGGAAGAAAGGACGCAAAGGCAAGCACAAACGTAAGAAGGGTCATCAGGACGAGGAGTCGGACGAGGATCCAGCTGCTGCCCATCAAGTCAGTACAGTGGTGGATCTTCCTGAGGTAAGATTCAGTCGTGTCATTGGAGTGATGCGAGTTTGATAAAATCTATTACCTGTACCTGAGGAAGGATAAAATCTATTACCTGTAACTGAGCGAG
>NW_018407577.1:134030-167700 GCF_002113885.1 Mizuhopecten yessoensis
CTAGATAAAATCTATTACCTGTAACTGAGCGAGATCGGGATATCTCAGTCAAAGGCTAGATAAAATCTATTACCTGTAACTGAGCGAGATCGGGAAATCTCAGTCAAAGGCTTGATAAAATCTATTACCTGTAACTGAGCGCGATCAGGCTATCTCAGTCAATAACTTGATAAAATCTATTACCTGTAACTGAGCGAGATCGGGATATCTCAGTCAAAGGCTAGATAAAATCTATTACCTGTAACTGAGCGAGATCGGGATATCTCAGTCAAAGGCTAGATAAAATCTATTACCTGTAACTGAGCGAGATCAGGTTATCTCAGTCAGAGACTTGATTAAATCTATTACCTGTAACTGAGCGCGATCAGGCTATCTCGGTCAAGGGCTAGGATGCTGTATCCCTAACTGAGGCATCAGGTAGAGTTGGGATGTTTCAGAATCTTAGCCTGAGATTGAAACAACCCATTCCTACTCAGTTACAGGTGATTGATTTTTTTCTCGCATCTTTTAGTTCGAAAAACTATTCAATTTCGCTAAAGTCTTTAAGTAATCCCGTCTGGGGCCTCAAATAAATACGGTCAATTCACTACCAAAGCTACGTTTGAATGCTTCTGCATAAAAATGTAGTCCGTCCTTGCAAAGAAGACCAAGTATTTCACTGTGTAGAATTATTTAGCTCATCTAGCCCGAAGGGCCCTGTGAGCTTATGCTGTGGCGTAGCGTCAGTCGTCCGTCCATCCGTCCGGCATCTACTTTTAATTTGAAACAACTTCTGATGAATAACCAAGAGGCCAAGGGTGATGATGTTTAGCCAGTAGCATGCTATGATGAAGAGATATCTTTGATTTTCTACAACAACAGGAATCTTAACAACATCAAAACAATATATATAACAACAAAACAGAGGCAATGGCTGATCTTGGTTGGACCAAGGAGATCAATATTAAATGGTGGTTGATTTATTTAGTTGGATAAGGTAATTTTGTACCTTTTTACAAAAAAAGGTTGCTGTTTTTCTCAGGGTGCCAGTGTGTCGGACAATGAGGAGAACAAGAACTCGGATGAATTGTACAAAAAGCTGGACATCAACTTGGATGAGTGAGTAGTATAATAGCGGGTGGTGGTCATGTCAGGGTCATGAATCCTAGCTAGGGGAAATGACTGTATAGTTCAACTTTGGTAGAAGAGAACATGAAAAAAGAAAACATCATCCAGATAAGGAGAAGAAAGTACAAGGGTTAACATTGATAAAGATTTTAACTTTGTTGTAAAGAACTAAACTCCATGATCATAAATAACTCGCCTTGTACGAAGATATTTTTTCTCCGGCTGTTGAGATGATATTTGTTGTTGGTGTAGTTCTGCACTGTTGGGTTTATTAATGTTTCATCAACAATAAATCAACGACCACAAGAACTGATTCTTTGTTTCACAAATTTTGTACATGTCTTTAAGATGGTGACATATCTATTCTACTCCATCCCCAGGCCTTTATATAATTTCTTTTCTACTCCATCCCCAGGCCTTTACGAGATGATGAAGTGATTCCGGTGAGACAACACCACATTGTCTTAGGTTCTCCCCACAATGATCAGGAAGAAGGGGCTATGGCGGAACAACCTCGACGGAAACACAGGAAGGCCAAGGACAAGGACAAGGAGGATAAGAAAAAACATAGAAAAGACGGCAAAGAGAAGGTAACTCGCACATGGGTCTTATTCAGATGTAAAATAAATATGACATAAACACTTTACTGTATAACTGTTAAATAACGTGGCTATTTTCTGAAAAATTGACAGAGGCAGTCAAATGTGATTTAAGAATTTTGAGATAATGGCAATTGTTTTTTTGCAGACTTGTTGTAATCAATATGCCAGTAAACAATAGAGAATATTAGGTGTCTAACTTCTCAATTGATGAAATGGAATACACTGTTTATTCTGTTATTTGTTCTGTCCTAACAACATACCACTCTTTATTAAGTCATTTTAGACAAATTACTGTAATTGTAGCAATTAGTATCGTTGAGTTGCAGATGCAGCACTTTTAATACTGTACTACATTTACTTTTATAACAGAAGAGTAAGAAGCGTGATAAGAAGCGATCAGACGCCACAGACTCCGTATCTAATTTGTTACTGGAGACGGACACACAAAGTGGGCCCGAGGTGGAGATGGTCACCAACGGTCCAACCACGGTGGAAACGCCACAGGCAAATAACGTCCAGACAGAAAAAGTGAGTGGCCATGTCTTTTCCTGCACGATGAAATATGGTCCAAACAGTTAACGTGATACTTAATGTGACTGTGTGGCATATTTTTGTGTGGGATGATATTTCCGTGTCGGATGATATTTCCGCGTGGGATGATATTTTCTGCGTGGGATGATATTTCCGTGTCAGATGATATTTCCGTGTGGGATAATATTTCCGTGTCATGATATTTCCATGTTTGATGATATTTCCGCATGGGAGGATATTTCTGCATGGGATGATATTTCCGTGTGGGATGATATTTTCGTGAGTTTGTGGGTCAGTAGTGTGATTGCGAAAATATGAGCTGCAGAATAATGTGACGGGCCTTAAAATGAGCCTTGATAATAAACTTCATTACCGTAATGTTGTGATGAAACAGCGTATACGTGGTTATGACAATTGATATAGTAATGATGTGTGAAAATAGTTATATCACACAGTTAATAGTTTTGTTGATGATTTGTTGAACAAAATACACTTACTTGTTGTTGATCAGTATGCTATCATAGAGCCTATTTATTCGGCTATTTGACACTTTATATGCCGAGTGTCCCGTCTCTGTTGACTATTTGACACTTTATATGCCTAGTGTCCCGTCTCTGTTGACTATTTGACACTTTATATGCCTAGTGTCCCATCTCTGTGCTAAAACACCGAAAAATATTCTTCAAATGTGTAAATCGTGAAATAATCATCTGTTTAAATTTTAATTTTCTAATTTTAGGTCAAATCCAAAACAAATCAGCCTACGTAATTACATAATACCATCTAATTTGTATTTCTATAGGAAGATGACCTTGACTTCTGGCTATCCAGTAACGGGGCTACACCCTCGCCTACGAACCCCACGGTTGTTGTGGAGAATATGGATGTGGAGGTTGCTGGCTCCAGCGACGAGGAGGGAGACAAAAAGGTAGGTCATGTTAGCCAAGCCTCTCAGTACATTGTACAGGGGTACATAACCAGCCTCTGAAATATAAATACCATGGATATTTTAGAATTGTTTGATGTGTTACCCAAAATCTGAAGAAATCTTCAAGGACTTGTGGAGGTTTTCAGTACAGCCAAATTAACTAGCAGTTTCAGAATTACCATCCATGAGAAACATTTCAATTTGACAAAAAAGACTACCATGCCATGTGTTACATGAAACTACACGTTTTAAAGGTTGGAAGCATGCAGGGGATCTAAATGTGAGAAGAAACTGAAATGCCTGTAGAAAATCCATTTGATAGGGCAGGTGATCATGACCCCATACCTTTTCACAAGTGCCCCACCCAAACACCATTTATAGGATAAGGCACTTCTTTTGCACTAGTTTTCACATTTATTGTGTTTAGTGCAATGTGTCATCTGTCTTCTTCTAGAAAATAAAGAAAAAGAAAGAAAAGAAAACAAAGAAGGACAAAAAAGATAAGAAGGACAAAAAGAAGAGACTGCGAGCAGAGTATGAAGAGGCAGATGGAATTACTACCCCGTCAAAAGAACAACTACCCCCCGGCGCGACAGAAACACCACTTAACAACAAAATTCCGGTCGGTTCATTTTACTCCGTGAAAACTGTAATTTGGAAGCATTTTAACATTCTGTCAGCTGTGGTGATTTCTTAATCAATGTATTATTTTTTTTCTTATATTTGATAATTTTTGCCTTTTTCTAGTGACTTGCAGTAGTTAATGGTTATAGTTTATCATTCAACTTAAATTTTACACAATTGTCATACAAAAAATATATATATTTGCAACCTACCTCATTTACGGGCATTCAATAACTGATGTTTTGTATCCTCTGTAGCCGATGTCAGGGTACAAGCAATTAGCCGAAAATGATACAGTAAAAATGGTAAGTTTTATATTCTGAAGGTGAAAAACTATAGGATGGAGACAAATAATATTTGTGTTAAACAGGGTTGGTGTAATTAATTCTCTGTAGAGCTAATTATTGATTTGAATGTTTTAGCTGTCGTTAAAAGAGATTGGTAATTTCTAACAGACTTTGAGACTTTAATCATGACGTCTTTTATCTATGTACTGTCGATGTTCTCACTTAATACAACATGTGATCATTGCCAAGCAAATTAAAGGCACGGCCTTCTTTACTTTAGGTCTACATTGTATTTTGAATTGTAAACACCATTCTGATGGCATTGCATGTAGTATGTTTAAACATGTCGACATTGTAATAAAAGTTGCCGATCACCTGCTTTTGTATGTTGTCCAGTCATCTTTACTGTGGGTCTTCGAGACCGATTTTCAGTCCATCCTTTTTGGTATTTTGTACACGCATATAGGCACTTACTCTGGGAAGTTGAAAATATGAATTTGCAGAACATTCATTCAAAATAAGAGTAATTAGCTGGCTAACCGCTGTGAAACATTGGCCGATTTAAACGTATTTGATTTGTCTGGTGTTTTTTACAGACGTACGAGACGAGAGTGAACCCCACACGGACAGACCAAGTGGTTATATCTGTAGTGTTCCTAAACCTCACAGACAACCAAGTCAAGGACCTCGAGTTCAACGTGATGGACACACTTAACACAAAATTAATAAGAGGTGTAAGTGTCCCTGTTCTTGTATGTGTTGGTCACTCACTTTCCATCCCATTTTAAATTGATGCCAAGTTTCATTCTTACCACCAAACTTATCATCCACCGGTAGCCTTTGTACATAGCCATTTTTTCACATGTATCAACTTATAACTCTGTATTATTATGAAATATACACAGCCCTTTATTGATATGAAATATACATAGGCCCTTATTTATAATGTAACTATTTACCGTCCTCCAGTAGTCTTTGTACTTAGCCGTTTATTCACATGTAACAGCTTATAACTTAATTGATATGTAATATATAGCCCTTTATTTACAATGTAATTATTTACTGTCCTCCAGTAGCCTTAAAACTTACCAGGTACCACTTAATAGGTATTCCCTTTACCCACCGATAGTCTTATAGCAGAATCTTTAAAAGCTTTATTACAAAAACACTATTTCCACTGAAGGGCTGTTCCAAAAATAACTATACGGGAGGGTTGGGAGCCACTTTATTGGAGACCCACCGCCAATTAAATATTAAACCTCATCATCAATCAAATATTAAATGTGATGTAATATTAAAAATGGTAGGCAGATCTGGTTTTAAACCCATCTTCTATGATATATGAATACATGTGCCTCCCACCCCACCATACAATCATTAATGGAATAGCCATAATTTTAGAAAAGCATTGTAAGTGTATTTTTAACTTAACACTATGATGTATATAAAACTGTTGTTGTTAAGATGGGTAGCACTCATCATGATGTATATAAAACTGTTGTTGTTTAGATGGGTAGCACTCACCATGATGCTGTCAAAGTGCCGTTTGTACTCCTGCCGAAGTCCCAGAACGAGGGCCAGTTTGCCTTCACCGTACAAGGCATCAACATGCCACAGAAACTGAAAGGGACACTTACCTATATACTTAAGGTAAATTAAGGGATCTCTTACCTTTATTCTTCTAGTAACTTAAAGGGCCACTTACCTATATACTTAAGGTAAATTAAAGGGACACTTACCTATATACTTGAGGTAAATTAAGGGGCCACTTTCCTATATACTTCAGGTAAATTAAGGAGCCATTTACCTATATACTTAAGGTAAATAAAGGGGCCACTTACCTATATACTTAAAGTAAATTTAAGGGACACTTACCTATATACTTGAGGTAAATTAAGGGGCCACTTTCCTATATACTTCAGGTAAATTTAAGGGACACTTACCTATATACTTAGGGTAAATTAAGGAGCCATTTACCTATAAACTTAAGGTAAATTAAGGGGCCACTAACCTATATACTTAAAGTAAATTAAGGGGCCAATTACCTTTATACTTAAAGTAAATTAAGGGACACTTACCTATATACTTAAGGTAAATTAAAAGGACACTTACCTATATACTTAAGGTAAATAAAAGGGACACTTACCTGTATACTTAAGGTAAATTAAGGGGCCACTTTCCTTTATTCTTCTGGACCTTTTATTCTTCTAGTAACTTGAAGGGGCACTTGCGTATAGACTTAATAAGGGGCCACTTATCTTTATTTTTCTGGTAACAAAGGGACACTTCTCTGTAGACTTCAAATTTATTTAAATGGTAAAAAGGAGGAAATAGAAATGTCATCTTTTTGAATGAAATAATTATTTCCAGAAATTGTAGATTTAAGGTAAAATCAACAATGACTGTATGCTACAATGTAGAGTTCTATTTGATAATCTAAAAAAAGCACACCTTTAGTAATATACTTTTATAAGGTTAATCAGTTTTGAAATACATGTATGTAATATAAAGGTTTTACTTTAAACAGAAACAAAATTTGTATTAAACGTGTCACATCATTTCAGGAGTCATATTTTGACAAAGGGACCAGTTGGTCTTGAAATGTTGCGACACATTTAATATGTACATTGTGTATAAATTAAAACTTTGATATGAGACCTTCAGGTATTTCGTCCATAAAATAATTAGTGGAGGGAGTAACATAATCTCCACTTATAAAAACATTGTTGTTGTATCTATGGGAGATAGGACAGGTAATCACTGTCAGTACAATGTCCCTGTCAGGTAAACACTGTCAGTACAATGTCCCCATCAGGTAAACACTGTCAGTACAATGTCCCCGTCAGGTAAACACTGCCAGTACAATGTCCCCGTCAGGTAAACACTGCCAGTACAATGTCCCTGTCTAGGAGTCATTGCTGTGATGTAAACTGCTAGTGTACCAATCACTTCTGTTTTAGACTGATGATGGTGCAACCCATGATAAAGTGGACTTTAAAGTAGAGTTGCCGTGTTGTGCTTTCCTGACTAGTGTACCTTGTAGTGGGTAAGTATACTGACCTAAATAACAGCAGGCAAGGGTTGTGTGTACTCAGTGGGAATTTTGATGGTGCTCTGTTAAAATTCAATATACTTGTGGTTATTAGGGCTCCTCATTGGAGCTATGGTGCACTATACTAGTCACAGTGTCTGTCCATCCATCTGTTCGTTTCTGAAGACAATCTCAAAATCCAAAAGACTGATCTTCTTGAAATTTGACATGATGGTACACTGTGATATGTAGTTATGCAAACAGAGTTTGAAAAGTTTTTAAGATTAAAATCAAATTTACTCTTGCTAAACATGAACTATGGAGGTATGGTCATTATCTCAAAATTCAAAAGAATTATCTAAAGTTCTGAAATTATACATGTTGATACACTGTGATATGTAGGTTTAAAAAGTTTCTAATGTCAAGGTCAAGGCTATTGTTAGTACAAATTTGCTGAAGTTTGGGGAGGGGTTAGAGTCAGTCACATGGCAGGGCCCTTGCTGACCTGTCATTGGTCAGGTTATTACTTACAGTACAACTGTATCATTAAAATTATCAATTTTAGTTTGAACTGTCCTAAAATTTAAATTTTTTAAACTCGATTAATTACAGATACGGAGAAAAGAAATTTTGCAGGGTCTGGTTTTCACAAATATTAACTTTGATAGTTCTATGGGGAATTTAAATTTCAGAACAAAGTCTTGGTCAAGGGACATGAAAAAGGCTGTAGTCATTGAAACATTGGATTATGATATAGGTATTGTTATTTACCAAGTTATTTATATGAGAATGGTATTCATTTAATTGTTTCTTTTTATTTCCAGGGGTGATTTTGCTTCTCTTTTATCAAGTGGAGATTTAAATGCCAAATCTTCCATTTCTGTCACCCCTTCAGACACGCAGTTTCATCATGTATTAGCCAAAATCTGCTTTTATCAACATTTTTCAGGTAGGTTTTGGCAATGGTTATAAAATGATCACTGAGCTTGTTGATCAATAAATTATATAAAGCAATTTTAACAGATCATTATTAGATTCAAATTCAAGTTAACATGAAAGAAAAGAAAATTTGAATCATGAAAGATTTACCTCAAAATTAAAAGAAAAAGGTAATTCAATTTTTTTCAATGCAACTAATTTCATGTGTTCAGATAATTTATTTCTTGGACTTTCCAATTTGTTCTGGGATGTTAACACTAATGTTGTTCCATCTGTTCTGTCTGCTCCTTAACTAATATGCAGGTTGTGATATAGTTTTCCGTTTTTGTCGTTTCAGTTGTAGAACAAGTATCAAATAGTGCTTCACTGTACAGTCGATCAATACAAGGCCACCATGTATGTCTTCTAGTCAAAATGGTGAGTATATATTCATCACAAATATCTCCCAGTTTTCACTGAAAAGGTTCATTTAGCAGGAATGTCAGGTATATGTGCAAGATTCATCGAGTCACTGTATCTGGCAGAATGTCAGCGAAACTGTCTTGTACATAGCAATGACTAGATGAATCTTGCACATATGTTTTCTAGTTAGTATGTCCTATAAACGCCTACTTCAGATGTCTTCATGTCATTCTCATGTCTTCGTCTGCTGGATAACCGAACTACTCGGTAGTGAAGCAGACGTAAAACCTATCAATCAATCAATCAATCAATCCATCAAGTCTTCAAGTCATTCTTTTATTGTCTAATTGTGTGGGAAGAAATATTTATGTATCCTTCCAAATATAAAAATGCAATGCAGTATTTTATTACACTGAATTATTATCTCTGATCATATCGTACACAATCGTTTTAGTTTGTTACTTAGATAACAAACTACCGGTACTTTTGTTCCATTTACGGAATTAGGGAAAACTTGTTGAATTTCTTGTAAAACTGAGACACTAAACACTGCGGAATATAGTATGTTGTTTTGGAATTCTGAAATGTGGGATTGTATCTGTATTAAAGACGCAAGAGAAATCTTACTGGCTGTTCTATGATTTACTTCATGCAAATATTATTGCATAATCCTTTTCATATATATTCTACAATTTGAGGTACACCCTATAAAATACAAACAGATGTATTTATTGATGACTGTCCTTTTCATTTCAGAATAATGAAGAGCTGAAAGTAGACGGAAAATGTTCAGACAACAACTTAATTTCTAGTATTGTACAAGATATCAAGAGCACGCTGGTCTAGCGGCCACGGAGGACAGAGACACTATGCCTGCTCACGCCAGACACTCCAAACACTGGGCTAAACTCAAGAGATTACCATACTAATGTCACCAACACCTGTCTTTATCCTTCCATGATAAAAGCTGTCATCTTCACGAAGTCCAAAGAGATTGTTTCCTCTACGTCATGTTTATTTAAGTTTCCCCTCGTCAGCCTGTGATGTATCCCACTGTGTACACAGAAAAGGCTATATTTGGCTCAAACCTGAAACAACAGTGTCTAATAACGAGACCTTGGGTGATGCAGACTCGCTCTTGGACATGAAAATGTTGATTTTCTAGACCTGAAATTGTACATATCAATGAAATTCGATATCTACACTTTTCAGTTAAAATGTTTAACTTTACTCGGTAGTTTTATGTTATTGAATTAAATCTTAATACATATGTTTTCCCTATTCTTTATTATCATCATTGATATACATATAATAGGCCATCAAAAATATTATTTCATAGTTTTTTGAAAAATTATTTCTCTGAAATTTAATTGTCAAAGACTGATAAAAAGATATTTATTTACCAGAATATTCTCTCAACAGTATTTAACCCTTAATAGTGTGTACATCGGTGCAATATGGTCTCGTTAGTCTTAATTGTCACCAAACTTTGGCAGGAATTGTCAGACTGTATCTTCATTAAATTTTCATTAAAATTTCATTGAGTTTTCATAAAATAATGGAGTACTGGCTGACTGTCACTTTCAGTTATTTGTATCTAAGACGGTAATTTTACAAAGAGAGTGAACTTGATGAGGGGGAAGTGTATGCAATATTTCAGCACATGTATCCGAACTGTATTTACCAACACTATTTGTTTATGTTCACAATATACAGATGTAAATATAGAAGTCCTTTTTAATGTCCCACATACACATTCTTAGCCCTGCTGTTGCTTATGTTATTGTTAGTTCTAAAACTGCTCCTGGTTTCTGCTTAATAATCGTACAATTCAAATCATCGTAAGGGCTTATCTCCTTACTCCCGTTGTGTGTGATCATTGGTTGGGGTAATATATCTACTTACTAAACGTTTGATCATGTGAGGGGAGAGTATATGGTCATCGAAGAGGGCGATATATCAACTTACCATACATTTGATCATGGTAGGGGCTATCGTTTTGATCCCAAGTTTGTTGCGTGGTTACAAATTTGTTTTTAAATGTTGAAACACCTGTGCTCTTACGTGAGTTTATGTTGAGATATTTGTGTGTCTGCGAGACTGTAGAATATGTTCACTGCTGTTAATGTATGAGTAATCACGACGAGATAACACATCAGTTCCTGCACTAACAACTGTGATATCTGTCAACTCCACAAAACACACATTCTTTACTTCCATATTTTCATCCCCTATCTGACATTTAGTTATAGAAATGTCACCTTGTGTTAGAATAGTTTAGGTTTTATTAAGAATGAAAATTGCACTACAGAGTGATTTATCATGAAGACATTTGACAGCAGACTATGTTTTGACTAAATTTCTCGAGCCCTCTGTGAAAATATACTTGAATTCATGTACTTATTAGTTCTCTATACCTTTATCATCTCAATATGAGATTGTGTACTCAGTCTGATACTGATATTACTGTATACCAGGAAATATTTGCCACATTTCAAGTTTCACCTTTTTCGCCCTCCGTATATTGGTCAACATTAACAACAACATAATGTACCCGGTATATACCAAATGTAGTTATTTTATGCAAAGGGCGAAATGAACAATCAGAGAATCGAAAGTTTGAATGGGCAAGTTTTTCTCAGTATACAGTACTATTATCATTAACGATGCTTACAAGTTTTCATTAGTGTGTCCAATATTTATGACTTGAAACACTTATGTTAGTGAGGTGTTCTTGACAGTGCCATTCATCCAGGTCAGCAGACTTCTTTACTAAATGTTGCATGTAAAATATTCATTGAATATTTGATTTCTGTGTTTCAATAGTATTGTGTCACAATGATAAAGTATTTTGTTTCCTTTCGGAAGTAAAACTCTTCCATTCATTATAAAAGTTACCTTCTTATAACATCATAGACATCTTGATATTTCTGCATTAATTTCAAATTAAGTGTGTTCTTATTATCTGTGAATTCTTCATATAGATGTGATGAAATTTGTTCCTTCAAAGGTGTGCTCAGGACGTCCATTTTGAATGATAATATATGTGATTTGAGTGACGAATATGATGATGAGTAATCATCTGCAAGCATTAATTTTGTATAGAAGTTAATTTAGAATGCCTGCTATCTGTTCTGGTCGCTTTCTGTGTTGCACTTGAGCAGTCAAGGATTTGTATTGTGATATCTGGTATAGACTTTTTGGGGAAGGCTAAAAAAGTTAAAATGTGGTAAAAAGTTCCACAGCATACGTTATATTCTCGATTTTCAAGTGAAGCGTTCATTAAATTGTGTTGATAATCAAATGCTTATGTGCACAACCCAACCAGATATCTTCATATAGTTTATCACTTCACAGTATAACTTCTGAATAAGCTGACTAGATTTTGTTTTAATGGCCCACATTGTTGTCACAATAAGCTAGCGTTTAAATAGGGTGATATTTAACACAAGGTTTCTCTCATTAAGTTAAGTTTTTCATAAGTGGGAATCCCAGTTTATTGGTGAAATGAAACTCGTTATTATTTACAGTTGTGTGTGGTAACCTAAGCAAGACAAAACATTTCCTTCCATGTAGCGTATATGTATTCAGAATGTTTAAATGGTGTAAATTTTATTTTTCTGTAGTTGAATATCAGAGATACCAATTATTGTGTTATGAAGGTCTGTGATCGCTGGCCCATCAGGTTGTATAAATTGTGTGTTCAGATTTGCCAGGATAATAGTAAATTATGGTGAGAGATTGTGTCACTATATACAGAAAGCTTGGACATACAGCATGAATGAAGTATATTTATCTGTTATCATCATGGACACACCATCTGTTAATATACAGCAGGAATTTATTCGTCTAATAAAAACGCTGTGTACATGAATAACGCTCCATTGTTTGTTTTTCTTTGACGCCTACCATCCTCGACACTTCAGGAGTTACGCTCACTTTCGCTCACTGCACCCCAGGAATATGTCATAGCAAAATGAAGGCTCGGTGTGCGCCACCTGGTTGCATCCCCGACACTTCAGGGGTCACGCTCACTTTCGCTCTCTGCACCCCTTGTATATGTCATAGCAAAATTGAAGGCACCTGGCTAGCTATTTGATTGGTCTCAGGTAAAAAAAGCACACCCTAGACTGATACCTTGGCTGATACTTCAAAGCCAGTCAATTTTACCATTACCGACGGACAGATTCTTTTGATGTACATCAAAGGATCAAAGTTGTCTTCTTGTCTCACCCACAAGGTGGCTCACTGTCAGTCTTCACTTTTGCTATGACATATTCCAGGGATGCAGAGAGCGAAAGTAAGTGTATCCCATGGATATTGAGGTTGGAAGCCACCTAGTCCGAATTATTCTCACGTTTTATCGACTTTTTTAAAATCGGTCTGGCGTTGATTAACGGTTAATCAACGCCAGACCGATGTAAAAAAAGTTGATAAAACGTCAGAATAATTCGGACTAGAAGCCACCATAAGGAACAATGTGGTACATGTATTTAATAAACAGCAACTCGATTGGTCTCATTCTTATGTTTGTTACATAATGATATACGAGCATTTACATCACATATATATGTTTGTCATATAGAGGTAAAGAGAATTCAAAAAGATATTTTATAATTAGTACATTACAAAGTCATGTGCACGCATGGCATCATCCTGAAGTATCATGAAGCCTTATAGCAATTCATCCCAGTTAGGTAATGCGATGCCACATTACCCTAATTGTTAAATTAAATGAAAAATGGAAGAATACAGGCATTTCATTCCAACATGGACTAATAGCTGTTGGTAAGAGACTATATTCCATGGTGTCGGGAGCTAAAATTAAATAAATCTCCAATCAGAAACGAATTAAAAAAAAATGTTCTGATAACACAATGCATCAGTGAGTAGAGTTGAAAGATGAAATATCTATATGAACAAGTTTGGACCACTACACATCCCTGAACAGATTTACTTTAAAATTTGGAGAATTCTAAACAGTTATTAAATTGATGAGTTAATTAGTCCGTGTACAAATATTGTGACAGGTTCTCATGCATTTTAATGATTGGGTAATAAACTGATCATTTGTATACAGTAGACTGATCATAAAGAAAGAGTTATTAAAATATGTCAAAAAATCATAAGTAGCGCATCCTTAATCTGATGCAGTTAAGTCGGGCTCTGACACAGTTGTCTCCCTTGAAGTGATCGTTATAATCATGAGTGGTAATGGACTTCGTTTCCTAAGGCAAGTTGTGGAAGCTGGAACAAAATGCCGAGGATTTGAGTCTATACTGGACAAGGTATTTACTTTTAACATCTCAGCTGGTAAGATATACGACACACGTACCACAAATCAAAGTAATCACGAGACCTACACATGAGATACTTATAAAGTTATTTATGAGTCTGACATGTCTGGTTTCGTTTTCGATGCCGGGAGGTCGGAGAGGAAATCTACAGTAGACCTTTCAAATAAGTTTAGTATTAAATGACTAATAAAGTGCATTTAAAGTTAAACAGCATGGCCCTGCTTGAACAACAATTGACATGTGCAGCGCAGACTGCATGTATTTAGCCCAAACGTGGACAACCAAACTTGTGGTCCGAAGAGTTATTTCCCCTCAACAAATTACATTACTAGCACAGGCATTTGTTTCTGTCAATAAAAATAGTCACGAGAATTGTTTTAAGTTTGTATGTAAGTGTAACAGGAGAGGAAAATGCACGGCCAGACCGGGGTTCGAACCTGGGACCGAACCTGAGACCTTCCGAACTCTAGACAGATGCTCTTTAAACCAATTGAGCTATTTCAGGTCGCCGACCTCTGGTTGGAAACCTGACAGGTATCTATATATATATATAGAATGACAGTGGAACCCCAGTCCAGTTCCACTGTCATTCCTCCCTCCTTTTTCTAAGTCTTCGCCCCCGAAGACCCAACTATTTACAACCCAGGATTGGGTATCCCATTGCCAAGCTTTAAAGCATACACCAAACGCTTAAAACAAGGGTTGGTCACAGGCACCACTGGGTAAACAGAAGAGGAAAAATGCACAGCCAGGGACCTTCTAAACTCTAGACGGATCTACTAAATTGAACTATCTGGTCGCCGAACATTTTTATTCGTTTAAAACGGTGGTTATGCACACACTTAATGCTATTGACACAATATCCCTATATCTGACTGTGGTGTATTTTCCATCTCCTGTTACAGCGGTGCCTATAATGCCTAACACATGTTTCTGGTAGTTACACTTAATGGAATAGAAATTAAACAACTGAACTAATTAAAATTAAAATGGGGGGCGAAGACTTGAGAAAAGGAGGGAGGTATACATAGATATAAACTAGGCTGGGTGACTGCATGCTGCATGAACCAGAGGTAGAATGTATGTATAGCGTAAGGTTATATACAGAACGTATGTCTAGAGTTGGGAGGTTCCCCCCCCTCCCCCCCACCTTCCAAACACACACACACACACACTTTCAGTTTCAGGAAGCAGAGAAGCAGGACGCATTGAGGGTAATATCTCTAAAAGACTTAACTTTTAAAGTTCAGATCAATGAACCAATTTGTATTTAATTCGGCATGAAGCATCATGTGAAAAATATATGTTGCCTTCGATGACAGGTCTGAAATCACAGGTCTGAAATATCATCACAACGACCAGGTTTGGGACAGTACATCCAGTTTATTAATATTACGTAATCATGTATAGAAACCGCAATTACATAATAATTATGTAATGTTACGTAATCAATTAATAGCATTCTTCTGAATCCGGGAAAGACCTCACATCATCGCCATGTGTAATAACTGGATCTACACATTTACTACTCTACTTATTAACATTTTAATACATCCGATTAAGCTTCTGTTAAAATTATGTGAACATGTTAGGTGCCTGTACATATAATATATGACCTAGCTCTTAAACTGCAAAAACACAAAACCTTAGTTAAAGTACCTAAACCATATTACAAGTATATGAGCTGTTTCTATTCAAGGTCAAAGTTGTGTCCGGTGGCAATGGTAAAATGGTGTGTGAGATGACTGTTACAGAGGACCATCAGAATCGTCTGGGCACCTTACATGGAGGAATGACCGCAGCATTAGTGGATGCTGTGTCCACTTGGGCCCTACTGACCTCCGAGCGACAGGTAGCAGGAGTTAGTGTGGAAATGAACATCTCGTAAGTTTATTTACCAAAGAACTGCTCAAAATTTTACTATTTACCGTAGAAAAAAAGCTGAATTTAACTAGTGAGTTTATTTACCATAGAGGTGCTCCATTTAACATCTAAAACTGTGTTGCAAACAGATACATCAGAT
Organism: Mizuhopecten yessoensis; assembly: GCF_002113885.1. Lineage (NCBI taxonomy): Eukaryota > Metazoa > Mollusca > Bivalvia > Pectinida > Pectinidae > Mizuhopecten > Mizuhopecten yessoensis. The sequence continues at coordinate 149,802 of NW_018407577.1, forward strand.
AATGTTACTGCTTTTGCAATTATTCGACATTATGGTAAAGGGAGATGAATTATAAATGTTACTAGTATTATTAATTTGGACCTGTTTGAATTTTGAAATGAATGATTTGCCAAGGCTGATAAAAATCGATCAATGTGTTGGCAAACAAAAATGTTATCTGAAGAATCCCGTTTAGACAATAGCTGCTGTCTGATTGTTCAGCACCTTCTGTATTATAGATTCTGATCCTGACCACAGGTTGATGATTATAGAATATTTTATTACATTGTAAAAGAAGTACATTGATTAGGTTGCCTTACAAACGTCAGCTGTAGGGAATTTCCGTTTAGCTCAGCGGTAGAACACCGGGCCGGAGAGCCAAGTTTCGTGGGTTCGAGCCCCAGCAACGGAACTATCTTTACCACTATTCCTCGTCCTACTACAGTATAGGTGTATATACCATTTTTAAATGCCTTTTCCAGATATATACCATTATTTTACATCTTTTTCAGGTATATACCATTACTTAACATCTTTTCCAGATATATACCATTATTTAACATCTTTTTCAGGTATATACCATTATTTTACATCTTTTTCAGGTATATACCATTACTTATCATCTTTTCCAGATATATACCATTATTTAACATCTTTTCCAGGTATATACCATTATTTAACATCTTTTCCAGGTATATACCATTATTTAAAATCTTTTCCAGGTATATACCATTATTTAACATCTTTTCCAGGTATATACCATTATTTAACATCTTTTCAGGTATATGAAGGCAGCAAAAGTTGGCGAGGACATTCTGATCGAGGCTAATTCCGTCAAAGTGGGAAAGACTTTAGCTTTTCTGAACGTGGACATTAAAAAGAAAAGTGATGGGGCCTTACTAGCTCAGGGCAAACATACCAAGTTTATAGGTAGCTAGTACATGTCATGTGAGGATACTAGCTCAGGGCAAACATACAAAGCTTGAAGGCAGCTAGTACTCGCCATGTGAGGATTATAGACATGAAGGTAACTCTTCAGCAACATGAGGGTAACATCTCGGTGACTTCAGAGTAGATACTCAATCACATGATCGTAGCTCAGAGAGAAAAAAATACGCAAGTCAACACACCCAGATGAAGCTGGTCATATTGAAGTCTGCAAAAGTTTTCTGAATGTTTGTCTTGAAATGTGAATGTATTTTCATCTTATGAGTGATTGGATTACCGATATTAAAATGTTTTATTTATTTATTGCTTCTTTTATTTCATTTTTTAATGAACTGAACTATGACAGCCAAGGAGATGAACAATCTCCTACAAAAAGGAGTTAAATTACTCCCGTTTTAGCTCACCTGACCTTAAGATACCAGTAAGCTTATGCTGTCTCTTTTCTGAATGATGCGCCGTGCATCCTTTGTTGTATGTTAACTTTTGTTATTTACTTTCAATTTCTTACCTGGAATCACTGAAGAGATTCCACACAAACTGGTTTGTGAGGCATCTATGTGTATTCATTTTGTGCCCCTTTTTCTCATGGGGGCCTAAAAAGGGTAATGATAAACAATTTTCAAAAATGTTCACCTAAGACCTAGAAATAGCACAGCTATAATTAAAGAGTTTTCCTTTCATGTGTGTAGGTTTAGAAATGGAAATAAATTATCCTCAAATGAGTCCCCCAGACCCTAATGGGGCCACACGAAAGGGTCATAGTTTATGTAGGGTTATATAGCGAAACCAATATATTTTCTCCTCTGAAAGTACTGAATAAATTTTACCAAATTTTATACAAGGTATCCTTTTGCTTCAGATTTCTACATAGTTGGCCCCATTTTGAGAACAGGTTTAGGGATGGTGCCCAAAAAGGGAAGTTGTTACAATTTTCAAAAATCTAAACAAGAGTTAAAATTATAGAACAATTGGTTCTTTCATTTGTGAAAGCAATTAAGGAATAAAGTTTCCTCGTCTATTCGATCAATACCTTTTACTTCAAATATATCCAGACATCGAGGTCAAGGTGTCTAGAGTTATATAGGTGGGAAACATCAGTCAAATACTGTTTCCTATTAATGGGTTCTTTCAATCCTTCTGACTACAAATATCAATTATAATAATCTTCTGTTTGGGGATGTTCACTCAAATTTATTAGTGTGAAATCTTTCTTAAGACTAGGATGAGGTGTTGCTGGAATTCATCAGTCCAGCAAAGAATTTGTATGAGCTAGATAATTCTGACAGTCACCTGTCCATCAGACCTGAGTAAGCCGTTGAACTGTTGTTTGTGTCCATTCGTCCATTGTCCGTTGATACATTTGTATCATTACAATGACAAAGCAAACACAAAACCAAGTAATATAATCAGATTTGTTTAATAGTCACGACTTCGTTTAAATGCAAGTCAGCTACATACACAATTATCACAAAAAACTCAAACATTTGGCATATCGATAAAAAGAAGTGAACACAAGTCCAAAAAATGCCTGTTTTCTCATTATGGTGGTCTACTAATACACTTAATATCAGGAAAATGCATCGCTTGCTTTGTAAGTCGTTCATAGGCATACATGTAAAGAAAGTTTTCCATAAAAAAAGGCCTGCTGTCTTTACAAATTGTTGAAGCTACTGTCAAAGTGAATTGTAAGCCAAAGGTTATCTTATACTCACTGCTCTGATGAAAACTATCTGAAAAGGGGCATAACTCCCTCAAAAATAAACGAGATATTAAAAATCAAATTGGAACTAATTCCTCAAGTACTGATCAGAATAGAGCAATATTTCCCAACAAAATCATCGAAATCTTGATTATTATTTCGAAATTTTCTGATTTTCTGGTTTTACTGAATGCAATATTGACAATGACCTTAATCTTTGGAGAACTTAATGGGTTAAAATACTCATGCCTTTGCGTTCATATATGAGCCTTCTAGATCAATGATCCAAATATTTTATCTATAGTAACAGGGACCTTGATCTTTGGGGTAAGTACTGCTCTAAAACACACACTCCCATCAAGTTTGTTGAAGATAAAAACAAAAATGAGCACTGCAGTCATGATAATTGCTGATGGAGACACATACAAAAGAAATCATAGTACCCTTTGCTAATAGTAACCGGGGGTATTTACTACACTAGCTACATTACTAAAATATCTATAATACACAAAGACATGGGTAATGTATATATCTATGTCACGATGGGGCATGACAGCAGGTAAGGTAGAAATCAGCTTCCACCTATTTAATTTTTCCTGTGGAAAATTGTGTTTTTTCCTGAAAAACTTTTGTAACATAGCATGTTCGCGGCGAACTTGTTCTGCATGCTTTCAAGTTGTTCAACCAATAACTAGTAATGACTGAAAATATGAAAAAAATACACTATAATATGTACTGTAAATAGTCTGTATGATATAATACTATGAATTGTTATAATTAATGTACTTTAAGGGTCCCGGTCCTACTTCAGGCAAAACACTAAAGATTTCCACTCAAGTTTTCATTTTGTTTATTTCGTCTTTATTCTTTTCTCATAAAAGTTCCAGAAGGGATGTTTTTTTTAGCAAAGATTTATCAATGCTTTAGTCTGGTGAAGAAGTTTACAATACATAACGTCACGCTATCGCAATTGGTACACGGTCAGATAATGGTTCAATAGTACTTTTTAAATTAAATTTGAGCCTTTATCTCATACAGTATAACAAAAGTGATATTTATCAGCATTTCCCCTGCAAAGTTTTGTGAGGAGGATTTTGAAGGAACTAACTATACAATATTTATATCAATATTTTAATTTTGATTTCTGGTCCTTAATTATAACCGGATAAAATAAACGTGTACCTATACAGTTGTTGTTCAGTATGGCATTTATAAAAGCAATATATTTTGTTGCAATCAGCACATCAAATAGTAGAAATAAAACCTTTCATAGCCTGTGATATGTTGTACCATTTTGGGTACTAATCATGACTGAAAAAACGGACGAAATCTCACTAGGAGTTTAGCTTTCTATCAAAACATTTCCTGAAGATAAACCACCATGGGAGTCTTTGTCAAGAATCAAGAAACCTTCCAGATACAAGATCTGAATTTCAAATATCAATGAAAAACTGTCCAAACTTTACCAATTGTGGTAGTGTGACGTTAGTTACTTTTTTGGTAGTGGTATGAGGACCCTTAAATCAACATGAAATATACAATACTTAAAAGTTCATACAACATGCATTATACTGTAGTCATGGCAATACATATAAAATACTGTAACTTAAAATACGATTTTATACATAAGTCAATATGATATACATTGTATATATAATACTCCAAGTCAATATGGTATGTGTAATTAATATTATGTACTATATTGTTATCATATTGTAAGCAATATAGAAAATTGTGTTATTGACAAAAGAAGACATTACATTTCGCACAAAATGTTTACACTCTATATACGTAGATATTAGGAGGCGCGGTAGTCCAGTGGTAGGACGTCAGGCTCGTGACCGAAGGGTTGCATGTTCGAGTCAAGGCACAGCACTTGGTTGTATCTTTGAGCAAGATACTTTACGCCTCTTGTTCTAGTCTGCTCAGCTGTAAATGAGTATGTGGTTGGGCAGTGCTAGAATTGTTGAATTCTAGCTGTGAGCGCCGAAATGGCAGCGCTGGCTGTATGCTCCCCGGGGAGTTGAGAAAGATATTGGATGGTTGCAAAGGCCCTATAACCACAGACAATAATTTGTGAACCGCTTTGAGACGACCTACGAACTAGGATGTGATAAAGCGGTATATAAGAACCTCAAATTATTATTATCATCATTATAGATCTTCAGGTGCATATTAACCTTATATTACTTTGCACCTGAAGATCTAATACAGTAAAAATGTTCGTGAAAAGTGTAACGTACGCCTTCTTTCATCAATAACACACATTTTATCTACATAATTTACTTTCATTATGTCAATTTTAACATTTTTCTACGTAATATATATATATGATACCAACATGAGTGAAACATTAAATACTATAAGATGCTGTAAGTGCATTTTGACTCTTCATTGCTCTAGTACTGATGTGGATATTTATGTTTAAAGCAATGCTGCTGCAGTTTTTATAGATATATGGATAACATGCATGGTAGGTGTGGGGACTCTTGGACAGTTTTGTAATTTAGAGGCTACCTAGTGGGTATGAAACATCTGGGTCTGGGTATATAGTTATAAATATCATAAATAGCTTTAAAAGATAGTAAATGTTATGTAATACCTTTTTGTTTTCATATATCACACTTTTTGGCTCAAAGTGGAGAAGTCAGCCAGACATTTTACCAAGAATGAACTACCCTACAAACAATAAAGGTATACAATTAATTTTAGTTCATTAAAAATAAAAAATAAATGCTGTTTTCATTCAATTTTATCAATTCAATACTTATATATAATAGCAACTGTCTACAAAATATGAAATCGATCATCACAATGTCTGTTTTCTATAGTGTTTCCACAAAATGTTACTAAATCCTGACACCATATAGTGTAAGCTTTTATGGCTCTGCTAAAACCAATAGAGGATATCTACAGTAAATAATACACTGGCAACAATCATACTATTTATCCAAATAAATCAATTATTCAGTTGGTTGAAAGTCCTTGTCCCAAAAAGGAGTGTAATGATTTGACCTCTGACCCCTGGCCCTGACCTTGATCATGACAACACATACATGTCTAGAATAAAAAGACACGTTAATAATTTGTAAGTCAATGTTTCCAGTGAGAGTACCTACTCATGCATTTGATCAGTTTAATTTAATTAAAAAATGCATTGCAATTTATTGTTTGGTAGTAGGGATTAGGATAATTTTAGTTCAGGAAAGCATTATCATGGTTTGTTCAGTGGTTTTAGTTCAGACAAGCATTATCATGGTTTGTTCAGTGGTTTTAGTTCAGACAAGCATTATCATAGTTTGTCAGTGGTTTTAGTTCAGACAAGCATTATCATGGTTTGTTCAGTGGTTTTAGTTCAGACAAGCATTATCATGGTTTGTTCAGGCTAATTAGGCTGGGATACAAATGCTATAAAACAAATCACATGGCAGCATTTGGGATCTCTACTTCGTAACAACCCTTTTATTTACCAGCACCTTGCTTGGAAATACCTCACTTTTGGCCTTAGTGTTCAAAATTCGCCACAGTGAGGAAGACATTAGGTTCTGTCCTCAGGGCGAGACATACACTAGGATTATCCCCATTCTAATTCATAGAAGCCAAAACCATCAAAAGAAACAATATTTTTAAGATATTTTTGGGTGTTTTCTTCAAATAATAGGTCACTCTGTTGCAGATTGGTGACATCAAGAATACTCAGGGTCAATCAGGGTCATTGACATCATCAACACCATCCAGGCTTCATATGCAAATGAGAAATTTGCATATGGTATATCGTGGTTATACTGCGCAGCCAAATGTTGTGTCACATCTCAAATGAATTAGAATTAGCCTTTCGGGCAAAAACAGGTTAAACTGTTGTCATGATAATGTGACAGGTAGGAATAATGTGCCTAGGTGCCTTCAGCACAGTATTTCACTGAGGTAGCACTCTTAAAGTCAGCATCAGATCCCCCCCGCCCCCCTATCATAAAGAGCCAAATACACCAACATAACAATCTCAATCATACATGCATGCATATATTACAAACAGAGGCAAATCCTTCGCCCTTTCACCCCTATGTAATTTAGTAGACTCTACCATGGGTTGATATGGTATGAGTCCATAATGGTCTACAGTGGTGAAAGGGTTAAATAACCTCTGTTAATAGGATACTAAATCAAATGAACTCAAACCAACCTTTACTTTTAAATTCTTCAATACATAATTAAACACACAGGGAACATTTTTGCTATTGATTATTATATTAACTGTAGAATTATACTAAAAACAGGTATAATAAAATGTGTTCTACATAATTTAATACCTATAACTGCCAATATGTTCTGATGTTATTGCCACAAAATATCTAGTCAAATCCAACAGGTCAGTCCATACGTCTCAATAAGGAAGACTTAGCGAATATATGAAAAAATCATTGGGCTTGTAATTTCTCCAGAGGAAGTCATACCTGTCGGTTCGTACATACATTTGAACCAGTCCTCTGGCTCTCTCACTTTTCCATACAGACACCTTTCAATGGTGTCCAGCCACAATTGTTCCCTTGCCAAGCTCTGCTCCTTCCTGAGAAGCTGGAATGCATCAAAATTTCTCTCCTTCAGAACACTAATCAGCTGACCGAGTTGATTAAAAAGGCGGCTTTCAAACTTGTCCTGGAAGGCGTGATGGCCAGTCCACATTTCGTACATCATGATCCCCACGGAGTACATGTCGTGTTGGATGGTATATACAGTCTTGTCCGGTTGATACATCAGCTGTCCATCGAAGTGAACATACTTAAGCACAGGGACGCCCTCAGAAGGGAATAGCGTGGCGGGCAGTTTCCTAGGCATCGTCAAGTTTACCAGCTTCACACGACCATGTACATCCACCTGTATATCATGTAGAAGGAGTTTCTTTTTGTTACATATGATGCAATTGGAAATGGATTTTTATCAAATTAGAATTTTTTGAAATAAACCATGACTAACAGCTATTTGCCTAACTTTAGTAGCACTGACCAATCAAATTGTGGCAAAGAATTACTGTCTAAAACTTTTGTCAAACTTTCACCTGACCATGTACATCCACCTGTGCATAATTAGTTTCTTTTTGTTATATCATGAAACAATTAGATAATAGTTTAAAAATAAATTTGATTTATCAAACGAAACATAACAGCTAGTTGCCTAACTGTAGTACCATTAGATTGTAGCAGAGAGTTTCCAACTGGAACTTTCATTTTTTTTGCCCTTTACATGTAATTAATATTAATGGTTTGTTGTGTGGTAATACAGATATATAAGCTGCTATGGTATATTCGCCTTATTACATAGCACATGAAAAGTGAAATTAGAATGTGTTGAAAATATCCATACAGAAAACCATAATCTACAGTGTAAAAACTCCCACGAGAAGACAGCTAAGGCCATTTTTTTTAAACAAATGAACACCCCACAACTTCATGGATATACGCTAGCATTACTGTACAAAATTTGAAAGGAATTGATTAAAAAATAAAAAAGTTTTTGCATTTACTACACAATACCCCGACATTTGGCAATAAAAGGGGCATAACTCCTCTAAAAATGCACGTAAACTTCTGAAATGCACAACTTGTCCTGGCTTTATTGGTATGCAATATGTGAACCAAGTTTGAGTTCAATCAACCCAAGGGAACTCAAGTTATCGCACGAAAACCTTGTTTCTGACGATGCAACCGACGCCGACAAAGTAATACCTATATGTCGCCGTCGACACAATTATACACAAATACTAATACCCAAAGAGCAAAATGGAGTTTTAAGGAAATATGATATGACATTAGGAGATTTTGTTTTATATTTGTGATACATTAGTTTAGATTTTAGAATGCTATGTAACTAATGATGTTATAGGATCACTTGTGACGGTCATTACCATGACAGTGTCTAGAGACAGGTCCATATGTACGTAGCCTCTCTGATGGAGGTAACGTAGGCCTTCTACCACATCTGAAGCCAGACGGGTAAGGAGACGAGGTTTCTCCAGGGACGACACGGCCCTCAATAAGTGCTTTCGAAGGTTGCAGGTGAGGGGCTGCATCACTTGCCAGATCTCCGTGGACGTCTTCACACACCCCAACGTCTGAACCAGAGTATTATACCTACACAATGTAGAAACAACTCTAGTGAATGGTAAAATATCTCTCTAGGCATCAAAGCAACATAAAAATATAGGTGTATACTATATATACATACTTGTAAGTGAACAGGTGGTTGTATGTTGTATTTGGTTTTACGATACTCACTGTATGCAGAAATGTCATCCTGTATTCAACACCACAAGAACATGCATGGCTTTCAAACCAAAAGTAACTATACACACCACAAATTCAGGTTGTTTATCAAAATGTGGAACAATGTACCGGAAAGAAACAGCACCATTTATTATATACCAACAACAAGCTTTAACATCTAAAAGAAAGAACTATTTTACAGTCAGAGTGCCGTGGTGAACAATTGGAATAATGTACCATCGGAGGTGGTAAACGCACGATCCTTAAATTAATTTTAAGAATAGGCTAGATAAATGCTGGAGATATTAGGAAATATCATGTAACTTTAGAGCACCGATTAAAAGCGGTCTTCAAGGTCAGGGCGATACAACGATTGAGTCCAGGAGAGAGGACATATAGAGATCCTTTACTGGAAACTAACTCTAAGTAAGGCTAGGATATGTCTAACCCATCATACCCTAGTACCCAACATCATCCCCAGACCTCCATATCAACCTGATGGCCAAGAGGCCAAAATCTCAGAATTGTACATGAAATACCGCATACCACAAGAGGGCCCATATTCATGAAACCGTTCTCATGCTCAAGCATTGATTTTGTGCTCAAGCCTAATTTCTTGTTCAGTTTATGAATTAATAATGAAATCTTATTTTGTCAATGATTTCGAGATAAAATGAAGAGATCTATAGACTTAAAGCCAAATATTGTTTTCAATGTTTACATTTGACTTTTTGATCGTTTGACATGATTTAAGTGAGCTACAAGAAAGTTTGGAAATATTGAGCATGAGAACGGTTTCATGAATACGGGCCCAGATATTTCAGCTCATAACCAGATGGAAAAGAAAAAAAAACTCAACAGGTAACTGTTTTCACAGGAAATTTAGCAACATGATCTGATTAAAAATGAATTCATCTCTTGTGAAATTTCAATACAGCACCATGTTTAATGTTTGGTCAAGTGGCAAAAATACATATTATTTGACTTGTATAGAGATATTCCGTCTTTGCGTATTGCAGAGTTATCTTCTCTTTTGAGCAGGTATTGATTGTTACACCATTGGTTTGTGTGAGAAAATTACGTTGTCTTCTCAAAAATTGATGACGTTACTCTCACAAACAAATGACATAACAATCAATACCTGCTCACAAGAGCAGATAACTCTGCAATACGAAAAGACGGAATATGTGGTTATCATGAACTCAAATTACTAATACAGTACTTGCAAACTTTTTGAAATTTTCCATTGGGAAGATTTAGCATACTCAAAATTAAAACATAAATATGTATGTTTCTCTTACCCTTGACAGGTGTATCCACACTTTTACCCGTGTGAGATTTCCTTGTCTCACCCTAGGGTTGAGACGGGGGGGGTTCCCCTATTCATAACAATTGTGGGACGGCACTTCAACAGTACAATGACGTCACGTCAACAATTCATCAACGACAACCCTGAATTTAGCATGTAACGTTGTCATTACATTGTGTATATGATACACATTGGAAGAACAGGGTAAGAGAAAAAGAATCATTCACCCCCTTGTGGGTAAGATAGAGGAATCTAAACCCTCGGGAAAAGATTCTTCAGTTGCCAAACACTCGGCAAAGCAACATTTACATTTAATGGGGAGTCCCCCTCCTAGATAGGGAGAGTTGGCAAGTATGCTAATACATGTAACACCAATGGGTCTGTCACATGTCTGGTTGTAAAGGTTGCCAAAAATATTGTTACACACTTTGACCAGATATGAAACAATTATTATCTGGCTATGACCAGATGTAGGACTGTCAAGAGACTGACTGGTAAGAATTACTCTTCAATAATGACATATACGTCTTAAATGGGATAAAAGATCACCTAAAATATTTCCTGAAACAAATGTAGTGTTATAGTTTTACCTGTATGCCTCATCATTCTCCAATACCTGTCTTCTATAAACTTACCTGTATGCCTTATCATCCTCCAATACCTGTCTTCTATAGTCTTACCTGTATGCCTTTTATCTTCCAATACCTGTCTTCTATAGACATACCTGAACGTCTTATCATCCTCCAATACCTGTCTTCTATAGTTTTACATGTACACCTTATCATTCCCCAATTCCTGTCTTCTATAGACTTACCTGTATACCTTATCATCCTCCAATACATGACTTCTATAGACATACCTGTACGTCTTATAATCCTTCAATACCTGTCTTCTATAGACATACCTGTATGCCTTATCATCCTCCAGTACCTGTCTTCTATAGACTTATCTGTATGTCTTTCATCTTCCAATACCTGTCTTCTATAAACTTCCCTGTATGCCTTATCATCCTCCAATACATGTCTTCTAAAGTTTTACATGTACACCTTATCATCCCCAATACCTGTCTTCTATAAACTTACCTGTATGCCTTATCATCCTCCAATACCTGTCTTCTAAAGTTTTACATGTACACCTTATCATCCCCAATACCTGTCTTCTATAAACTTACCTGTATGCCTTATCATCCTCCAGTACCTGTCTTCTATAAACTTACCTGTACGCCTTATCATCCTCCAATACCTGTCTTCTATAGACTTATCTGTATGTCTTTCATCTTCCAATACCTGTCTTCTATAAACTTACCTGTACGCCTTATCATCCTCCAATACCTGTCTTCTATAGTCTTACCTGTATGTCTTTCATCTTCCAATACCTGTCTTCAATAGTCTTACCTGTATGTCTTTCATCTTCCAACACCTGTCTTCTATAGTCTTACCTGTTTGCCTTTCATCTTCCAATACCTGTCTTCTATAGTCTTACCTGTATGTCTTTCATCTTCCAAACCCTGTCTTCTATAGTCTTACCTGTATGACTTTCATCTTCCAATACCTGTCTTCTATAGACTTATCTGTATGTCTTTCATCTTCCAATACCTGTCTTCTATAGTCTTACCTGTACGCCTTATCATCCTCTAATACTGGTGTTCTATAAACTTACCTGTACGCCATATCATCCTCTAATACCGTTGTTCTATAAACTTACCTGTACACCGTATCATCCTCTAATACCGGTGTTCTAAAAACTTACCCGTACGCCGTATCATCCTCTTATATAAACTTACCTGTACACCGATCATCCTCTAATACCGGTGTTCTATAAACTTACCTGTACACGGTATCATCCTCTAATACCGGTGTTCTAAAAACTTACCCGTACGCCGTATCATCCTCTTATATAAACTTACCTGTACACCGATCATCCTCTAATACCGGTGTTCTATAGACTTACCTGTACACCGTATCATCCTCTATTACCTGTGTTCTATAAAATTACCTGTACACCGTATCATCCTCTATTACCTGTGTTCTATAAAATTACCTGTACACCGTATCATCCTCTATTACCTGTGTTCTATAAAATTACCTGTACACCGTATCATCCTCTATTACCTGTGTTCTATAAAATTACCTGTACACCGTATCATCCTCTATTACCTGTGTTCTATAAAATTACCTGTACACCGTATCATCCTCTATTACCTGTGTTCTATAAAATTACCTGTACACCGTATCATCCTCTAATTCCGGTGTCCTATAAACTTACCTGTACGCGGTATCATCCTCTAATACTGGTGTTCTATAAACTTATCTGTACGCCGTAGCATCCCCTAATACTGGGGTTCTATAAACTTACCTGTACACCGTATCATCCTCTAATACTGGTGTTCTATAAACTAACCTGTACACAGTATCATCCTCTAATACCGGTGTTCTAAAAACTTACCTGTACGCCGTATCATCCCCTAATACTGGGGTTCTATAAACTTACCTGTACACCGTATCATCCTCTATTACCTGTGTTCTATAAAATTACCTGTACACCGTATCATCCTCTAATACTGGTGTTCTATAAACTAACCTGTACACAGTATCATCCTCTAATACCGGTGTTCTATAAACTTACTGTACACTGTATCATCCTCTAATACCGGTGTTCTATAGACTTACCTGTACACCGTATCATCCTCTAATACCAGTGTTCCATAAACTTACCTGTACACCGTATCATCCTCTATTACCTGTGTTCTATAAAATTACCTGTACACCGTATCATCCTCTATTACCTGTGTTCTATAAAATTACCTGTACACCGTATCATCCTCTATTACCTGTGTTCTATAAAATTACCTGTACACCGTATCATCCTCTATTACCTGTGTTCTATAAAATTACCTGTACACCGTATCATCCTCTATTACCTGTGTTCTATAAAATTACCTGTACACCGTATCATCCTCTAATTCCGGTGTCCTATAAACTTACCTGTATACTGTATCATTCTCTAATAACCGTGTTCTATAAACTTACCTGTACGCCGTAGCATCCCCTAAAACTGGTGTTCTATAAACTTACCTGTATGCCGTATCATCCCCTAATACTGGTGTTCTATAAACTTACCTATACGCCGTATCATCCCCTAATACTGGGGTTCTATAAACTTACCTGTACACCGTATCATCCTCTAATACTGGTGTTCTATAAACTTCCCTGTACGCCGTATCATCCCCTAATACTGGTGTTCTATAAACTTACCTGTACACCATATCATCCTCTAATACCGGTGTCCTATAAACTTACCTGTACACTGTATCATTCTCTAATAACCGTGTTCTATAAACTTACCTGTACGCGGTATCATCCTCTAATACCGGTGTTCTATAAACTTAATGTACACTGTATCATCCTCTTATACTGGTGTTCTATAAACTTACCTGTACGACATATCATCCTCTAATACCAGTGTTCCATAAACTTACCTGTACACCGTATCATTCTCTAATACCGGTGTCCTATAAACTTACCTGTACGCGGTATCAACCTCTAATACCGGTGTTCTATAAACTTACCTGTACGCCGTATCATCCCCTAATACTGGTGTTCTATAAACTTACCTGTACGCCGTATCAGCCCCTTATACTGGTGTTCTATAAATTTACCTGTACGCCATATCATCCTCTAATCCTGGTGTTCTATAAACTTACCTGTACACTGTATCATCCTCTAATACTGGTGTTCTATAAACTTTCCTGTACGCCGTATCAGCCCCTTATACTGGTGTTCTATAAACTTACCTGTCCACCGAATCATTCTCTAATAACGGAGTCCTATAAACTTACCTGTACACCGTATCATTCTCTAATAACGGTGTTCTATAAACTTACCTGTACGCGGTATAATCCTCTAATACTGGTGTTCTATAAACTTACGTGTACGCCGTAGCATCCCCTAAAACTGGTGTTCTATAAACTTACCTGTACTCCGTGTCATCCTCTAATACCGGTGTTCTATAAACTAACCTGTACACCGTATCATCCTCTAATACCGGTGTCCTATAAACTTCCCTGTCCACGGTATCATCATCTAATACCGGTGTTCTATAAACTTCCCTGTACGCCGTATCATCCTCTAATACTGGTGTTCTATAAACTTACGTGTACGCCGTAGCATCCCCTAAAACTGGTGTTCTATAAACTTACCTGTACCTGGTATCATCCTCTAATACTGGTGTTCTATAAACTTTCCTGTACGCCGTATCAGCCCCTTATACTGGTGTTCTATAAACTTACCTATACGCCATATCATCCTCTAATACTGGTGTTCTATAAACTTACGTGTACGCCGTAGCATCCCCTAAAACTGGTGTTCTATAAACTTACCTGTCCACCGAATCATTCTCTAATAACGGAGTCCTATAAACTTACCTGTACACCGTATCATCATCTAATACCGGTGTTCTATAAACTTCCCTGTACGCCGTATCATCCTCTAATACTGGTGGTCTATAAACTTACCTGTACGCCGTATCATCCTCTAATACCGGTGTCCTATAAACTTACCTGTACACCGTATCATCATCTAATACCGGTGTTCTATAAACTTACCTGTACACTGTATCATTCTCTAATATCGGTGTTGTATAAACTTACCTGTACGACTTATCATCCTCTAGTATCTGTTTTATGTTGCTGGCATCCACAGGTATCTTACTGTGACGTACAGCTACTGTCGTAAAGTCCTTTGTCACTTTGCTGTCCCTAACCTCGGCCTGCATGATGTAAGACAGACAACCTTCTGATATATTAGAGGTTTCCTTCAAGTCTGACTCAGGGATGCAGTCCTTGACATGTGGTTTGTTCATATGCATATATAAAAAGTAGCTTGCTCGTCCTTCAGTTTTCCGGAATTTTCCTCGTATAGGTGCAAATTTGATCTTGAATGCATCTGCTTCCTTCTTGTCTTTTTCTGCCTCCTCAATCACCTTCAAGTCAGCATCCACTTCATTGGTCAGGTTGACCCGCTGGGTTTTCACGTATCTAAAGAGAGGCTGAACCTCTTTGATCATGAGTGGCGCTAGGTTGAATGGGCTGATGACGGACATCAGCACACTCTCTGCGTACTGTCTTACTGCACTCCTTTGCTGCATCTTGTCATTACTATCAAACGTTGACTGCAAGGTTAGTTGTGTTATTTTACGCTTCAGTTCCAGAAATCCAAATATTGGAAGACGGAAGAGGGCGCCAAGCAGAAACAAGGGGGCCATTCCTACACCTACAAGCACCTTGAATCCCATGTCTAAGGTCTCAAATCGACGGGCAACTGAAAGGGGGATAAACGGTTCATCCGCCCTGGCTAACAGCGTTCTGTTAGCACCATCTCGAAATTTTTTCTCAGTCTGAGATATTCGAGCACCAAAATTTGGGAAGTTGTTGCGGAATTCATCTCCTATCTGTTTACTGGCTTTATCCAGGAGACCGTGCTTTTTTTCCCAGTTCTGAATTTGACTGGTAATTTGAGTATACAATTCTGCTCGGGTCCAAACCATGGCATCTTTCCATGTGCTAGCTTTAATAGCCTTGTCATATTTTGAAACATCACATATTTCTCCAATGATTTCTTTCTTACTCAAGAATTTGCTAAGGTCCTCTGCAATTTCAACAATTTTTTGCTTTAGTTGTTTCTTTTGCTCTTTAAAGAACGTTTTGATTTCTTCTTTAATTTCCATAAACTTGGCTTTGTGCGTCTCAATATCTTTCTTTCTGTCTTCCTCAGTCATGCCATCTTTTGGAAGTCTGGTGTCAATGCTAAATAAGCATTTGTCCAGGAATGTCAACAGAAATCTGAAGCATCAAGAATATTGTCTATGAAAAATATTTTATGAAAACAATAGTCAATAGACAAAATTATTAATAAGAAATGTGTTTTAACGGACATGCCCATTCGTATCAGTTTGTGGGGGACATGTATAGGAAAAACATAGTCTGGAAAGGTACAAATTATCAAAATTGAGGAATCACTTGTGACCTCATTAAATTGCCCAGATTCAAATCTTCAGTAATCTCTGACATTAAGGTAAAGTACCACCTAGATAAAATTGTATAACCTTAAGGCTCTTTTTTCTTTTCTTTTTTAAATATTGTGTTAATAATTGTCTTCTGTTTTTGTCAATGCTATTAATAGATACACTGTATACAATCTATTCTCACCTTGTTGAATTGACCAGATAAATCTCTCTACTTTTTGGAATGAGTCTGTGAATCTCCTCCAGGAGACGGGAAAACTGGCCGTAGACATTGTGGGGAGGTTCCTTTTGTACGTAACTGGCCTCCAAAGTAGAAAAACAGAATATCTGTGATTCCTGACAGTCTGGCCACCCAGTTTTGCAAGTCAGCTTTTTCACGGTGTCTTCATAAATTTCCTTCCTCTCAGCTATTGGAACCTGGCACAAAATGTAGAAGCAACATGATGAATGTCTAGATATGATAGACTTCAAAATTCAGAATAAGCATTGGAACAGTTATATAAAATATGAGTGTGTAGCTGAACTGGACTGGGTCAATCGTCGGCGACCAGATGGCTCAATTGGTAGAGTGTCCGTCTAGAGTTCAGAGAATTCCAGTTTGAACCCTGAACTGGTCATACATTTTTCCATCTCCTGTTACAAGTGTTTCTTGAGAGTGTTTTTTTTTGACATTCTGTTTCCACATCAGTCAATGAGAAGACCGTGAATTTCGATCTGATAAACACAATGTGCTTTGGCTTACATAACAGGAGAAAGAAAATGTAACAGCCAAACCAAGATTCAAACTTACAACTTGGAAAGTCTAGACTTTTGCCAACTGAGCTATACCTGTTCACAATGATCAGCCCCTGTCTAATTCCACTAAGCTTCACAAATCACACCTAATAAACTCACCCTGCCTCATTTCAAAGCAAACTGAATTAGAATGTGAGTTACTTAACCTAGACATAGAAGTTAACTTACCCGGTCCCACTTGTTACATACAAACAGGGCACACTCTGGTCTGTAGTCCTGCTGGTCCCTGAAGGCTTTCCTCACAACCTTGCCCACCAGATCTTGTACCTATCACAGGAAGTGAGGTGACAGGGTGGTTAGATATACAATCAGTATCACAAACAAAGTTGATTATCATCAGATGAGCTGCTTAAACTTATAACATCAAACAAATGCTGGTTCCATTACATTAATTGACAGTTCTCTGTAAACATTTTTTTTCTAATATTAAATCTTAAAAATTTTAAGTTCTGTCTGCTTACAGGTGAACCGTCCTTGATTTTGAATATGTCAGAGACTTCAAAGTCATATTAAAAGCTTTTCGTGATAAGGGCATCATACATGATTGGCATATTTAATCATAGTCTTTCTGAAATCGCTGTATTACTCCTTACACACACATCTTTAACCCTTTCCTCCTGTACCTGTCTGTATTATCCACTACACACACATGTATAACCTTTTCCACCTGTACCTGTCTGAATTATACCCTCCACACACATGTATTCCCCTTTCCTCCTGTACCTGTCTGTATTATCCCCTACACACACATGTATTACCCTTTCCACCTGTACCTGTCTGTATTATACCCTCAACACACATGTATTACCCTTTCCTCCTGTACATGTCTGTATTATACCCTCCACACACATGTATTACCCTTTCCTCCTGTACCTGTCTGTATTTTCCCCT
>NW_018407577.1:168582-192734 GCF_002113885.1 Mizuhopecten yessoensis
CCTGTACCTGTCTGTATTATCCCCTCCACACACATGTATTACCCTTTCCACCTGTACCTGTCTGTATTATCCCCTCCACACACATGTATTACCCTTTCCACCTGTACCTGTCTGTATTATCCCCTACACACACATGTATTACCCTTTCCATCTGTACCTGTCTGAATTATACCCTCCACACACATGTATTACCCTTTCCACCTGTACCTGTCTGAATTATACCCTCCACACATATGTATTACCCTTTCCATCTGTACCTGTCTGAATTATACCCTCCACACACATGTATTACCCTTTCCACCTGTACCTGTCTGAATTATACCCTCCACACACATGTATTACCCTTTCCTCCTGTACATGTCTGTATTTTCCCCTCCACACACATTACCCTTTCCTCCTGTACCTGCCTGTATTATCTCCTCCGCACACATTACCCTTTCCTCCTGTACCTGTCTGTATTTTCCCTTTAACACAAACAAGTATTACCCTTTCCTCCTGGACCCCGCCTGCATTAGCACTGTTGATGATGTAGATGAAGGAACTGGCTTCAATAATATAATCTAGAACCATTTGGGTCATCTCTGGTGTGTCTCCGATCCCAGGACTGTCCACAATCACCAACCCTGTCTGTAAATTAAACGGATCATAGTAAAGCTGCTCGTTTGGATTTCTTGTGAATGTGAATTGTTTTTATAAATGTACACAATACTTATCGACTCTCCCTGTTTTGAAGGAAATTAAAAATGTTGGCCCTTCAATTAATTATTTCCAACTAACCTTTATTCTAAGATCAAGTGATTTCATCCTCAACAACACTCATATTTTCCCCTATGGGTATAAACACATCTTTTATTACTTAATTTGTGCATGCAGAACATCCCTAATACTCCTTTCTTCCTGTACCTGCCTGTATTATATTGCAGTCATCAAGGCACCTTAAGTTAAACCCTGAGTGATGTTAGGTTTATGTTAGACTTCAGTCATCAAGCCACTTTATGTTATACTTACTTTTATGTCACCCTGGTAAAACACTAAAAGACTAGTAAACCAGAGGTCTTATACTTCACTCCTAGCAGAGCCATGGAAAGATATCTGTTACACTAGGTTAAACCTTAAAACAAGGCCTTAAAGCAATTGTAAAAAGAATCTTATTTTAAGCCAAAAGCTGCTTAAGAATAAACCATATTTTTACACTATATACAACTAGAAAATAGAAATACCATTTAAAATAACCTCTTTCAAGAAACTGTTTACCAGGTAAATAGCCATTAGAGCTATTTACCCGGAATGAGCTATTTAACATGCATTCAAATTTTTCACAGAATTTTTGGCTTCGTTCAATCTGATTGGACATTGCGTTTGTCATGTTCCTTTGGAACATCTCTACTTCCATCGCATACAATACGATAAAGTCTGTATGCTTTATTACATGCATCTTTACAAAAGAAATGGAATATTTTTTTTGTTGGTGTAATAAAACAGTTATTTTATGGGTATTTTGGGAATTCACCTCGGGAAATAGTTAATGTCTCGGGGACCAATAAAAGTGCTATTTCCCTCACACCCATACAATAACTGTATTCTATTTAACCTTGTATAATTATCTCACAATCAGGTCTTACCTTTAAAATATCACAGGGGAGATAAATTTGAGCTCTCTGATACTTTATAGTGTTGCCCGTCTCAGATCCACTCGACTTCTGTATGTGTTCGGCCAGGGTCTTGAAGAAGTTTGACTTGTCTACATCTCCAATCCTTTTCTGTTCATCCCCAGCGGTATACAGGATGGCCCAATAGCTGTCGCTGTACTGTATCTCACAGATGACATTGGTGTTGCTAAGGACCTGTGTAGGCAGGGCCTCCTCACCTAGCAACAAGTTGATGAAGGAACTCTTCCCTGCCCCAGTCTCTCCTTCATACCAATAAAAACAATTAATACAATAATTAACAGAAACAAGTGATAGAAAACAAATTTCTTCCCAAACCTTTAGTAAGTTATGTATTTGTGAAGCAGAATTGGACTGGGTTGTTCGCTAGCGACCAGGTAGCTCAATTGATTAGAGCACCTGTCTAGAACTAGGAGGGCCCCATGTTCAAACCCCAGTATGGCCATACATTTTCACTGTTACATTTAGCACCCAACGAAATATACCCACAGAAGGTGGTATAGGGTCTTGTGTATCTTCAGGGTCGAAGACTTTGTTAAAGGAGGGAGGAATGTAAGGGAACTGGACCGAGACAATCGCCAGCCACGAGGAAGCTCAATTGGTCAGAGCATCCGTCTAGAGTTTGGAGGGTCCCGGGTTTAAACCTCGGTCTGGCTGTGCACTTTCCTGCTCCGATACATTTGGTACCTAACAAAATATACCCACAGAAGGTGGTATGGGGTCTTGTGTGTCTTCGGGATCAAAGAGTTTGTTAAAGGAGGGAGGAATGAAGCGGAACCCGACTCTGTCGAACGCAAGTGACCAGGTAGCGCATTTGGTTGGAGCGTCCGTTTAGAGTTCGAAGAGTCCTGGGTTCTAACCTCGATCTGGCCATGCGTTATTCCCCCTCTGTTACGTTTGTATAATATGAGATTTTATAATCCATTCCTTACATATATATGAACACTGTACATATATATATAGTTATGTTTTCAATAAAAGGATCAAAATGTTGAGAAGTAAAAAATGTATTGTTTACTCAATGCCACAGGATTGACTTAATTAAATTAAAGAAGCAATCCTACCTCAAACCAATCAAAACTCTTGTTCAATAATTAGTCCAACTCCAAAAGCGTAATACACAATTAATGGCAGCTATTTATTTGTATAACATTTGATCCCAATGGACTACAGATATTTCCACCAAATTTGTTTGAATTCACCTCAGTAATATTTTGAGATATTGTTTAGAGCAGGAGTAGACAGACTACTGATGACAAATGGACTACAGATGGACTACGGATGGACTACGGATGGACTACAGATGGACTACAGATGGACTACGGATTGACTACAGATGGACTACAGATGAACTACGGATTGACAACGGATGGACTACGGATGGACTACAGATGGACTACGGATGGACTACGGATGGACTACGGATGGACTACAGATGGACTACAGACATAGCACCACATCAGTTCAACACTACTAACTATCAGGTTAGCTACATAGGATTGGTCACTAGCAGATAATCTGATCCTAACATACCTAAAACTAGGAAGGGCACCTGGATGTATTGTAATCTTCATATACCTAAAACTAAGAATAGGGCACCTAATTGTACTGTAATCTTTATGTAACTAAAACTAGGATGGGGTAGCTGGATGATTGTAATCTTCACATACCTTAAACTTTCACATACCTAAAACTAAGATGGGGCACCTGGATGTATTTCCTGATAGTGTGCCCTTCTCCTTCTGGAGCGTATCAAAGAAGTTTTCATAGTGTAGATGTAGCAGCTCCGTGAGAGGGTTGTTTTCGTCATTACGCTCCACATCTTGCAACAATTCAATCACCTCTTTATACACACTGTGTAGCTCCTTCCTCAATTCATGATTTTCTGCAGCCACAGAATCCAAAGATGCAATAACCTGAAATAAAAAGTTTGTTGTGATAATTCATTAGTCAAAGTCCTTTAGGGTGGTCAGGTGGTGCAGTGGATAGTGACCTTGCCTTTCACCAAGGCGGCCGGGGTTTGATTCCCCGATCGGACGCGAAAAGGTTGGGGTCACCTGCCTGATCACGTGGGTTTTCTCCGGTTACTCCGGTTTCCTCCCACACTTAGACCTCCACACACGCTTTCATCCGGGCCAACAAGAGTGATTAATATAACTTGAACTAACTTGTTTCATAATTGTTGTAAAATAAATAAAGTTTATATAAAGTCCTTTTACTGCAAGGAGCTGATGGGTTAAGCTTAAAATTGCAATCATTACTGCAAGGAGCTGAGCAGTTAGGCTTAAAGTTTCAATTAGCACACATAAACTTTGTTAGAATAATTTAAAAAAAATATAGCACCAGTCACTTCCCCATTCTCCACTCCAACTTGACAAATCTTGTTCTGCTTTGACAACTTAATCAAGAAATTGCTGAATATGCAAGCTTTCAAATAGTGAAGTTAAATAGCAGAAACCATAATCCAATCTGATTTAATGACTTGACCTTAACCTTTGACATACGAACCTGAAAAAATGTGTAAGTGTCTACCTCTTACTAAGTACATATATTACAATCTCAAAATATCTGGTAAAGATAATTAATAGTGTAGCGGAACTAGACTGGGTCAATTTGTCTTCAAAAGATTAAGATCTCTGTTCTTTTTTTGGTCCCAACCCCTTGGTAAGGGAATTTTCCATAATTAATTAAAAATTACCTAAAAATCTCATTTAATAGTTGCGAAGACTTGTCTTGTGAATATTGACCCTTCTCTACCACTTTGGGTTCAATCCTTCATTTATACAATTTAGAAATGACTAATGGCTGAGGATACAACAGCTGTATTATGGCCTTGTTCCCAGATGATGTTTAGTCTCTAATTGGATGTTCTGAGTTGCAGATCTAAACTTAATCTTGTGCATCTCGTTCCTAAACGTTAGTGAACATGATACAGACTATCCATCAGCAGATGAACACAAACAACTTTACAATCTATGGTTCATAGAACACTTAACAATTCATGGTTCAAAGAACACTGAACAATTCATGGTTCATAGAACACTTAACAATTCATGGTTCATAAAACACTTACAAATAACAATCCATGGTTCATAGAACACTGAACAATTCATGGTTCATAGAACACTGAACAATTCATGGTTCATAGAACACTGAACAAGTCACAATCCATGGTTCACAGAACATTTTACAATCCATGGTTCATAGAACACTTAACAATTCATGGTTCATAGAACAGTGAACAATTCATGGTTCATAGAACACTGAACAATTCATGTTTCTTAGAACACTGAACAATTCATGGTTCATAGAACACTGAACAATTCATGGTTCTTAGAACACTGAACAGTTCAGGGTTCATAGAACACTGAACAATTTATGGTTCATAGAACACTGAACAATTCATGTTTCTTAGAACACTGAACAATTCATGGTTCATAGAACACTGAACAATTCACGGTTCATAGAACACTGACCAATTCACGGTTCATAGAACACTGACCAATTCACGGTTCATAGAACACTGACCAATTCACGGTTCATAGAACACTGACCAATTCACGGTTCATAGAACACTGAACAATACATGGTTCATAGAACACTGAACAGTTCATGGTTCATAGAACACTGAGCAATTCATGGTTCATAGAACATTGAACAAGTCATGGTTCATAGAACACTGAACAACTCATGGTTCATAGAACACTGAGCAATTCATGGTTCATAGAACATTGAACAAGTCATGGTTCATAGAACACTGAACAATTCATGGTTCATAGAACACTGAACAATTCATGGTTCATAGATCACTGAACAATTTATGGTTCTTAGAACACTTAACAATTCATGGTTCATAGAACACTGAACAATTCATGGTTCATAGAACACTGAACAATTCATGGTTCATAGAACACTGAACAATTCATGGTTCATAGAACACTGAACAATTCATGGTTCATAGAACACTGAACAATTCATGGTTCATAGAACACTGAACAATTCATGGTTCATAGAACACTGAACAATTCATGGTTCATAGAACACTGAACAATACATGGTTCATAAAACATTTAACAATCCATGGTTCATAGAACACTGAACAATTCATGGTTCATAGAACACTGAACAATTCATGGTTCATAGAACACTGAACAATTCATGGTTCATAGAACACTGAACAATACATGGTTCATAGAACACTGAACAATGCATGGTTCATAGAACACTGAACAATTCATGGTTCATAGAACACATAACAAGTAAAAATCCATGGTTCATAGAACACTTTACAATCCATGGTTCATAGAACTATTAACAATCCATGGTTCATAGAACACTGAACAATCCATGGTTCATAAAACACTTAACAATTCATGGTTCATAGAACACTGAACAAGTAAAAATCCATGGTTCATAGAACACTTTACAATCCATGGTTCATAGAACACTTGCAAATTCATGGTTCATAGAACACTGAACAATTCATGGTTCATAAAACACTTAACAATTTATGGTTCAGAAAACACTGAACAATTCATGGTTTATAGAACACTTAACAATCCATGGTTCATAGAACACTGAACAATTCATGGTGAATAGAACACTGAACAATTTATGGTGAATAGAACACTGAACAATTCATGGTTCATAGAACACTTAACAATTCATGGTTCACAGAACACTTAACAATTCATGGTTCATAGAACGCTTAACAATTCATGGTTCATAGAACACTGAGAAATCCATGGTTTATAGAACACTTAACAATCCATAGTTCATAACACACTTTACAATTTGTGTTTCATCGAACACTGAACAATCCATGGTTCATAGAACACTTAACAATCCATGGTTCATAGAACACTGAACAATTCATGGTTCGTAGAACACTGAACAATTCATGGTTCATAGAACACTGAACAATCCATGGTTCATAGAACTATTAACAATTTATGGTTCATAAAACACTTAACAATTCATGGTTTATAGAACACTTAACAATCCATGGTTCATAGAACACTGAACAATTCATGGTTCATAGAACACTTAACAATTCATGGTTCATAGAACACTGAGCAATCCATGGTTTATAGAACACTTAACAATCCATAGTTCATAACACACTTTACAATTTGTGGTTCATAGAACACTTAACAATTCATGGTTCATAGAACACTTAACAATTCATGGTTAATAGAACACTGAACAATCCATGGTTCATAGAACACATAACAATTCATGGTTCATAGAACATTTTAAAACACATGGTCAATATAACACATAATTTATGGTCCATTACAAAATTTTACTATTCATGGTCCAAATGACACATATACTTTATGGTCTATTAATTTTCTAAGATTCATGGTCCATATATATATCCTTAATGCTTAACAATTCATGGTCCATGCTATTATTACTTAACAATCCATTTTCCATATTACTCTCAACAACTATACAACCCTGTAACACTTAACATTTAAAAAAAATCTTTATTTATATGGTTGGAATTTTGGTCAAAATTTAAATTATTTGAAATTGTAATAACCTGAAAATTGTGGAAAAAAAATTTGATTTTAGTGCTTGATAAAATGTATTTGAAAAAATGCAACCTTTCTTTTTTATCTAAACATTCATGTCTAAAGTTTTTCATATGTAAACTTGATTTTGCACATAAGATAGAATGACTTGGAAGAGTCATTCGGTATGATGTCGTCATATACCATATTCATTTGTGAACCTGACTAAATTAATATTAGGTCAATACTTGTTACATAATCTCATCATGTTTAACCAGTTTCATGCATTCCTAGAAACCTCAAAATATGTAACAAATGCATCAGATATAACTTTCAATATATGCCATCAATGACAATACATATATGTTTAAAACTGCATGCTGAATCAAGCAAGGTAACACCAAAAAAAGAGAAAGTCTCAAGTTTCAAATAAATTACTTTAAATCTAGTTTAACAAGAAAATAATGTAGCAAAATTTTGCCAAAGTGATTTTTATTTATTTATTTTTTAACCTAAAACTATTTTTTTTTTTATTATTATTTTGAACTTTTATCAAATTATCTAATAAACTTCAGATCCAGACCATGTTTGCATATATTTATATAATCATAGAATTATGTATTATACATTGTATGCAATTTTTACATTTTTTTTCATATTTCAGGATGTTTATATAAAAATGCAATAGATAATTTTTGATAATTTTCCATATTTCTCAAGAAATCCGATTAAAAATACAAGAACTCTAAAAAAATGTACTCTTCTTCCTGATTGTAGGGTCTAAGTTACTTGTTGCAAAGTGAAAGTAGAACCGCCCACCTACCTCTTCTCGTTTTCGTCTATCCTTCACTAAATTTGATTTCAGTTTGCATAAAATCTCCTTCAGTTTTTTCAATCCGTCTATTGATATGCTTTTACTATTGGCTGTTTTAATTGCTTCTCGTAGTGTAAATGCATCAATTTCTTCTTCGGTCAAATCGGTGACTGTTGTATCCATCTCCCCTGGAAGCCTTCATTTATGATATCGAGCCATTTCGATCACATTCGCCACTTATTTCCTATCGCGACTTCGTTTTGATTTCCAATTAATTTTTGCTTACAATGATGTCTGTGTGTATATTTTTCATGTAAGAAAATTTGTTAAGTATGCTATAACCCATAAAAATACGAAATACAATGTTTTTTTCTATCGTCTGGACTATTTGAATCGCTTCTTTTTTCTAATGGAATGCAGTCAAAATAGTCATTTTTCTAAAACGGGATGCATGTTATAATTTATTCCTATGTGTTTCAAATTAATGCAACACAAATGTGAAGTATTTTTATTAACATGTCATTTCCGTTGATGGGAGATCTTCGTGTTGCTTCCACACTATTTTCCGGACACTTAGAACAATTTGTTAGTTTTTCAAGCACGAATCATAATCATTTAGACGCTTTGCAGACGCAAAGAAGCAGGAAAACAGCCTTGCAGACTGATAAAAGGTAGACTAATCGTTATACGGTTAGTACATCAACACGATCTATAAAACCCTAAAATTCTACACCAGGAGTTGAGTTTTCAAACTTTTCCATAGTTGCGTTTGGTACATTAATACTATTCTATGATCTCGTACTAGCGCTTCAATCCAGCACTTTGTTTACTTGACTCTTATTAAAAAAAAATAGTGTCTACTGTAGCTGCGATAACGTAGCTTCTGACACAGGGACACGGTTCAATTCATCAATTTATGTTTGAGGCCTCCTTGTTTTCCATCATGTTTGGTAAACAAGGAGGCCTCATATATCAATTGAACCGTGCCCCTGTGCTTCTGACGGGGCCGGATATTAATATTTGTACTGGTTATACGTCTCTGTCATGACCATCTCTAGATCTCTGTCAAAATGTCTTAAGGTCTGGTGTCAGGATATGTGGAAATCGGGCTAGCAATATACAAGATGCGGCTGATCTGGTGATAAGTAATCCTATTTTTTTTTTTAAAGTAATAAAGATTAAATTCATTTTGTTTCTGTAATGAAATTGATATTTTAAAAGGCAACCTCTTTTGCTGGAATCTGCAAATGGTTTAACTTGTTAGGTACGCCAAGTTTTCATATGATACTTTCCATATCCTACCTCTATAGCCCGAAGTGCAAGAACTAAGGGTCGAGGGTTGATATAGGTTAGGATATAGAAATGTTCACATCATAGCTTTTTTATCATCACAAAAAGATTTTGGCAAGAACACAATTTGAGGATAATTGTGGTACCGTATGATATCTTGAGCTGGAAATAAAATAGATATAGTAAATATACAACTCCATAAATGCCTTCTTAACATACCCCACAATGTAAACCTTATTTACAACTGGTGAATAAAGTGACAGATTGTTCCACCGCATAGTCTTAGGCAACACAGATTTTTTTAATATTCCTAGCTTTAGATCTAATTTATTTGGCAATAGGGTTTTTTCCAGATGTCATGAGAATATGGAACTCACTTGATTCTGAAACAATCTCAGCACCATCATTACATATATTCAAATCCAAATTGAATAATGAAAGAATCCCTCTTGTAAATATTACTCCTGTTTTTCTAAATTGTAGCCCTAGAAAGTTAAATGTTATCCTCTGCCAACTTAGAAATAATGCCAGTGACTTAAATTATGACAAATTTGCTGACCATGCCCATCTATCTCCTGATTCTTCCTATTCATGCGGCCATCCAATTGAAAATTCTGAACATTTCTTCTTCTCTTGTCCAAATTACTCTAATTCCAGGAACTTAATCCATGATATCTATACCAGAGTTGGCTACTTACATGTTCATCTTTTGACATCTGGAATTATTGACTTACCTCCTGAAATAAATATACATACTGATATTGTCTAATGTTGAAAAGTACATTATTGCATCTAAAAGCCATCATGGAGAAGATTGATATAGGCCTAGCCTGTTATCTTATCCATTTATATATGTTAATATATATATAATAACATTTGTTAAAATAGAAAAAAAATGTTCTGTTCATATTTTTCAAATGAAACCCAAAACCTTTCAACACCAAATATTACTGACATAAGTTTAAGAGAAGTCAAAAACTTACAAATTAAGTAATTCTATTTTGAGTCGACATGACTGAAAACAAACAGTCCTCTTTTAACCATGGCTGCCAGCTGAAAACAACTACTTAAAAGGTTCAAAGGCCAGCAAACCCCTTGATTATAATGACTGTAATGCATCTCTATTGTAATTGTTTCTAGTAATGCTTGTCAAAATTTAATTTTATGTGTCAAATGGCATAGGGCATAATGTACACTTGTCATGAGATGTTGCAGTATTTCTAGACCATAGTTTTTCAGAAGCAGGCAGAACTCAAGCCACTAAAGCTGTCTATATATTAATGATGACTCAATGTAATTTCAGATTATCAATATGGATCCAGCACTTTTGAAAGAAAGAAAGGCTTTCTTAGAAAGAGCGAAATCACAGCCTACAGTTGAAAAACGAAAGAAACCCAAACAGGAAAATGACGACAGATCTGCAAAAAAGTCGAAATCTTCTAACTTTTCTCGACCAAAGCCTACAGAAAGTAGTAGTGCTCCGCAAGCTAAATCCTTCGACTACAAAAAGATGCGAGGCAGTTCTCAGTACAAGTTTGGTATTCTCGCTAAAATAGTGAAATACATGCGCGACAGGCATCAACAGGGAGAGCGCCATTCCCTCACAATAGACGAGATTCTTGATGAAACTAATCAGCTCGACGCTGGCTCCAAAATGAGGCACTGGCTCATCACAGAAGCTTTGTTGAGTAATCCAAAAGTTAAGGCGGTGGAAGGAGGGCAGAAGTATTTGTTTCGGCCCACGTATGAAATTAAAGACAGGAAAGCCTTCCTCAACTTACTCAAGCGACACGACTTACATGGGATGGGAGGAGTATTAAAAGAAGATATAGACGAGTCGTTTGGTACCACAAACACAGACAAGGCTTTGAAAGCACTGGGTGAGAACGTTGTTGTTGTGACACGACCCACAGACAAAAAACAGGTGCTGTATTACAATGATAAATACTGCCGTTACACTGTGGACGAAGAGTTCAAAAAACTTTGGAGGGGCGTTTCTGTGGACGGTTTAGATGAGAAAAAGATAGAAGAGTATCTGGAAAAGCAAGGCATCACCTCTATGCAGGACACTGGCCTAAGAAAGGCTGGTCCCATACAGAAGAGGAAGAAGGGAGGCAGAAAAACATTCAAGAAATTGAACGAACATTTGGATGGTGTCCTTCAGGATTACTCAGAAAAATCTTAAGACATCTCTAAACGGTCACGAGGAAATTGTTGTTTTAATTGTTGTCACCAATTTGAATAAATTCGTTTTAAAAAGCTGAAGATTATGCACAATGTTTTGTGTACGGTTAATAAGTATATTTGTGAATGATGGCCCTATTAATGATATGGTATTGCTTTTAATACTTTTTCTGAGTCTGAGAATATTGATTACTTATAATTATATCCCTTTCAATGCCTGGTGCTA
Source organism: Mizuhopecten yessoensis (assembly GCF_002113885.1). Classification (NCBI taxonomy): domain Eukaryota; kingdom Metazoa; phylum Mollusca; class Bivalvia; order Pectinida; family Pectinidae; genus Mizuhopecten; species Mizuhopecten yessoensis. The sequence goes on from NW_018407577.1 coordinate 180,283, forward strand.
GTGGATTTTGTGACTGTTTTACTATATAGTGTTACATCACTAAGAGGATTAAGAATGATGTCGTGTTTATTTGAACCTACTGACTTACTGTAAGTAGGTTCAACTTATGTAAGTTACATGCTTGCTAACCTTTTTGAAATTCCCATGGGGAGATTTCGTTTGCTCAGAGTTTCAAAAAGCATAGATATAGAATCTTACATGAGTTTCTATTTCATATGATATTTTTGAAACAAGTCTTAGGATTTTTTTTAATTTAGCGAGCTTCTGGTGAGCTAAAATGAAAAATTCATGACAAGTTTCAATAATTTCATATGAAATGAAAACGAGTGCAAGATCATTTTTATCACATAATCAAAATTTGTGGCATTTATTTGTGTAAAACAATAATTTTCATGCAACCTTGAAATGTAAAAAGACGCCATTTTGACTCCAGTGCCTAAGTCTATAATGTCATGTACTTGTCCTTGGCGTGACATCACAATTGAAACATTTGAAACTTTCAACCAATCACAGGGCTGATGCGTCATATTACATGGGTTAATACGCAAAAAAAAATATGACATGGGTATAATCACTGGATAACAAAGTACATTATGTGATAAATAAAATGTGTGTATGTACTCACTAGGGACATGGCATCGTTTGAGTTGTTGTATCAGATGACATCAGCAGATCATAGAATATAGGAATAGTTCAGCACATTCACCTGTTGAATTGCTAATGTTCGGGTCCAAAATCAGGAATTTCTCTCCAAAATAGGCAGAGTTGGCAAGTATGTACAGTACTTACATATATCAAGGAATCTGGAAAAAGGTAGTTCTTTTCAGATTTATAACAGTGCTACCTTTGTAATTAAAATGTACATTTACCAGACAATTTCATGAATGCTCTCCCTGCTTGCTCACTGGATGACTGGTTCAGAAGAAACAGGAATGAGGATTATTTCCATAATCTACTGACTCGACAATACACGAGCCTTTGAGGCTTCGTTAGTTTGCATGTCTATTAAACATAACTTCAGTAATTACAGCAGGATGCTGATATTTGTCGAGGCAGATCTTGAGTGGTCCAACGAAGAGGTGGCGCATTCAAAAATAGGATTTTTGTTTTCCTTTTATTTGGAATTGACTATTTTTGCATTAAAAATTCAGGTTCAAGTCAATGCATAAGTAATCAAATTCACTATAGTGTAACCTTTCATTATTTGTGCAAGCCAAGGATGCAAGAATTTAACTTTTTTTCGTGCTTGAATCTCCAGGTGAATCTTTTATTGGAAGTGTTGAAATATTCATTATCATACAACATTCACCGTTTCTGTTAGGATGATGGTATTTGGCATGCAGGATCTCAACGGGTCAAACATTGGTCCACAATAGTCAAAAGAGATTTTTTTATTTATTAATATAAATATTATATCAATATAATATCTACCAGTTTGGTGATATTTGGCATGGAGGTTCTTGTGGGACCAAACTTTGTTGTAGAGAAAACAAAACAGTTTTGTTTGGTGTTGAATCGGCTAATAATACTTCTTGTGTTAAAGTCTTAAAGCACAGATTTTCTTTGTTCCTATGGTAATAAGGATGCTGTCACTGCTGACCCCAAGGTTGTGGGTTCAAGTTGTGTCTTTGAGCAATTCACTTTACCCTTGTTGCTCGGCCTCAACCGTCTAGAATATTTGGAAATAAGTATACAACCTGCAACAAACTTCTGGGATTTTTTTTTTGGGGGGGGGGGTGGGGGTATACTGGAATTACCCTATCTGTTCTCCAAATCTGCCTAAACTTCTTATTTCAATGAAACTTTACAGATATCAGAACTACACCCTGATATTGCACATCCAGGTTTCATTTTTCATTCTGATTCTATGGAGTTATGGCCCTTTGTTGAAAATACTTGTCCAGAAAACTACTGTTTTCAACGAAATTTTACAGATATGGTATCCATCCCCTGATGTTGTGCATCCAGGTATTATTTTCTCATTTTGACATATTGACTTCATACTGAAGCTGTGCACCTACATATGGGTACAATTCCTTCATTTTGTTTTCATACCAACTCTTTTTAATAGAAGACAGATATATTCTCTCTATGCTAATTATGGGATACAGGGTATCTTAGTTAGCCTCTTGATAACAGTCCTGGTTTGGATTATGGTTTCAGTGTTGTAGTATCAAAGTGTTCTGATACTAGCCTTTAGAAAACAAAACCCATAACATGCCGAACATGTAAAGCCTNCTGATGTGTTATATGTCTTATATATCTGATTGCCCCAGAGTAATTTTTCTTGAGATTAAATATATGGCACTATCGAAATCTTGAATGATTTAATGAATAAAAACGAAGTGAGGCTCACATAGATATACATATATATTTCCTTCTTCTTCCCCCAGCCCCACTCCCAACCCATTCGGAAATGGTGTAAAACACATAGTCTGTAATCAGCTGTAACCCACAGGGACCTGAGAGTTTGTTACAGCGAAATATATATATATTTGGACCTAAACTAAGATGTTTAGAGTAATTTTACATGATTTGGGGGTTAAGATCAATTTTCAGTAAAAATACCACCCCAAACATGTAAAATTACTCTAAAAATCATAGGTTAGATCCAAACAGAGCTGTAACAAGTTATGAGGTCCCTGTGCTTTAGCCATATCACGAAGGCCACCTAATTGGATTTATTTTTTCTGGTGTTTCTTCCTTATTAAGGTACTGATCTGTCTTTTTAATGCTATGCATTAATCATTCCTGCTTGTGTATCAACATTAGTTTAATCAGACGGACATTTTTTCCGTAATTATGGAGATATTTACTGTTAAGAAAAGAAATTTAAGACTCGTTGAATAAATAGAGATATTATCTCATGTTGGCTGAAGGTCAGTGCAGTTAACTCACCGTTAACTCACCGTTGTCGACGTCATCCCATTAGTCTTCGACTACTACTGACACTTCTACTAATGCTACTGGTACGGACTCCCGGTTTGCACCTCCAGCTCTGAAGCATGCGGGGCTGAATTTTCTTGGGTGGTGTTTCCACGCACGGTTCAGTCTTGATTTTAAACAGTTTAATGATGGAGCATTTATTACGGTGGAGTCTAGATTGTTCCACGGTTCGCTCACTCGGTTGGAGAATGCATTTCCTGTTAGTTTGGTCCTAAATCTTTTCTTGAAAAGTTTTTTGTTATGTCCTCTGGTGTTGTGTACATTCTGTCCGTCCGCGAAAGTTGTGAATTTATCCACGTTGGCATCTACAAGTCTATTGCATATTTTATAAAGGTTTACCATGTCTGCTCTTTCACGTTTGTACTCTAAGGAAGGTATTCCTAAAACTCGCAGACGCTCCTCATAGTTTAGATGTTTGAGATGTGGCAACAACCTGGTGGCACGACGTTTTTACTATAAACAGTAATTGGCATGCTAAGCATTAAGGCTGGCCTTCACTTGCCTCGACCAGAGACCGACAAGAACAATATCAATATCGTCTCTGTTTCCTATAGCTATAACATGCCTTTTACCGATTACAAGAATTAATAGAATGTAATTTGTCTACGAAATCATATCGCTGTGACCTTATAATCTTTGTTATGGGCTGAGGTTGAAATACGCACAAAATAAAAATTTAAATCAACAGGTGGGTAGCCATCAAGTCAAGTTAGTCACGCTATCTGCCTTTCATTACTGTTATCCCACATGTCTGGGATTTACCCCATTAATGCATTAATTCGGAAGAGTCCATTATGGTCTACAGTGGTGAAAGGGTTAACTTACAAACTTTCCGAGAATCTTTATTAGCATTATATCATCCGCCCTGCTAGTTGTTGCTATTCAACCAAGCCATTGTCAATTCTCCTGATCACTTAACTAACCCTTTCACCACTGTAGACCATAATGGACTTATCCAGATCAGTGCATGGTAGAGTTAATTAAAGTTACATAGGGGTGAAAGGGCCAAGTTACTGTGTACCTGTTAATTGTATCATAGTATACTCTAAAGTGGAATAATTGGAATTGGAAATTTTCAAGAACTTGATAAATTATTTGATCAATCTTTAACATCCTTTCGATCTCAAAAAGGTTTCTTTTTTCAGAATATTTTATTTTTCCACACTATAACCACGGAATGAGATGTTATCTAAGTCCATGCTATAACTAGTATTGATCCCTCATACCAAACTGAAGGGACCCCTTCGTTCTCTTGTCAATTGATAATGAGAGCTAATTATTTTCCATTTTTCAACAGTGTAACAAATATAGGCCTACAATGGGTGTGAGCAATTTTAGAGCGAAGAAAATTATAAAAAATACCAAATTAAATGTATATATATTGGGGTTTAAATCATAAGAGTGATTGAATTCCTGATTGAAAATAACCGTCAGGTTCTGTGGTAATTAAGATTTGCCACCAGGCATCTACTCAACCTGTGCACCCTGTCCTGACCGACTTTTTGTTTTATATGATGCTGGATTAATCAGGCAGCTAAATATAAGGTGAAGAGGACCGCCCCAAGTCCTCCTATTTCACTTTCAAATGAGCATTTGTAGAAAGACAACAAGAAGTTGTCTAAAGGCCAAGGTAGGCATCTTATACTGCAGTAATTCTGCTGTTGTTCCTCCTCCCATCTGGCCAACCTTGTGGGGTCAGCACACTCTTCGTTTATACAGCATCGAGTAACCTTCAGGTCAATTAAGTGATTATATTCAAACCAAATTTGGTTCAGGTCCCTTCACCAATATAGAAGGGGTATTTTTTTTTCAAATAAATACATCGTATTACCATATTGGGTCATACCAGGTATCGCTGATCTGCCTCTTCCAACCAGTGCATGCTTAATCAGCCCAATTTGGTTGAAATAAAGTTAGACGTTCAGGATGAGGAGGCTTTTTTAATTACAGGAAAACTTTGACAATTGTGTTGTTAGCCTAAGCTCGAGCTCTGACACCAGACGTAGACAGTTTGACAAATAGCTAGATGTTTGTTGTGGGACATCAAAATATAATATGATAATAATAAGGCCAAAAAATATATATAATCTGTTTAGGGTTGCATGGGCAAAAAAACTAGGGTAGGAAGGTCGGTTTTTTTTGTGTTTTTTTTGTTTGTATATTTTTGGTCATGTGATTATGTGATGAACAATTAAGGTTCGTTTGGAGGCAAATTGTGCTCCATATGATGACATTTAGCGCCAACACGGAGCTGAAAGCAATTTTGAAAGGCAAGGAACCATGTAAAATCAGCATGTTTAAAAAAAAAAAAAAAAAATCATCAAAAAGTTTTGGGTCGGGGGTAAAAAGCTAGGGTCGGTCGGGAACCCTAATAAACAGACACTTTTTGTTTGGCCTAACATTATAACGTCGAAATGTCGAAGTCTGTGAAAGTGGTGTCGGGGCCAGGGGAAACTCAGGTTTTTTAAAATGATAATTTATTGTCGAATATGATAGCTGTTCCGTGACTATTTTTCCCATATTTAACAAGGAATTAGGCCTAGCTATCCTTAGCATTGAAAAAAGTTCAAATTTCCCGCCATCTGACGCAACATATTAAGCGCATACTTTATTTTTAGTATTGGGGTATTTCCTATTTCTGTTTGTTGTGCAGGTTACATCTTGGAAGGGAAACATACCATCTCGGGCTGTGTACGTGAACAAAATATTTTGTCCGTAATTACCGGGATATCCCTACTGCGAGTTTGCAGGGGGTACAATCCAGAAGGAAGATCTTGTAGGCCTATACTCAATATCGCTTAGTTTGATTTGAGACTCTTGTTTGCAGCGCCGCATGTCAACCCTTCCAACGACCGAGATTTTCTATATTTAGAATTCCAAGAAAGAAGGTTAGGCAGGAAGTTTATTAGGTCCACTAAGTACTGATAACTATGTGTAACAGTAAACAGGCGTTATCGTTGTTCACATTTATTGTAGAATAACAAGATGTAAAGGTGAGATGTTACTTTATCGGTCGGATATAGATAGAAGGCTGTCATCATAGCAAACTTGATGACATGGCCTCACATTATACGTGACGTACTGGGAAAGCCGAAAACATCGAGCTGTTGACGCACTACTGCAATGAAGTAAGTAAAACAAATTATTAATTGTTGATTTATGTTTGGTGACGACACACACGCAGATAATTTAATCGTCGTAGATTAGAAATTTCAAATTAATATTTGTTTTCTGAACTGTATATAGAATCTACATCTTTCGCGCAATCAACATATCTTTTAACAGGTTAGGCACAACGGCGCATAAGGGTAATACTCCTGCATTTGGGTAACAGTTACCAAGTTGAGTAAATTTTTTATTACTGAAATGGTGAACAGAGTGAAATAAAAACACAAAGTTCTTTTACACATTATAAAAATAATGCCCTTTTTTGCTCCAAGTGTTTAAAAAGAACTTTGTGTGTTTTTATTTCACTTTATTTCCCATTTTCAGTATACATTTTATTAAAACACAAAGTTCTTTTAAACTCTTGGAGCAAAAAAAGGCAATATTCTCTCAACTAAATCCAACAAATAACATAATGAAGTACATTTGTACACAAAAAGTTATCAATTCTGATGTCAACCTTCTTTTTCTGTGTAACCCTAATGCAGGATTATTATACCCATATGCTCTGTTGACAGTGCCCAACCTGTTGACTTGTAACAAAGTGTTAAATATTTAAAGTAGGAATATAATCACAACCTACTCGAGTGTCACCAATTAAAGTGTTACATAGTGTTATATATATATAGTCCTTGAGAGTATTCAGTGAAAATGTGCCAAATGAGCAGGTAGTTTTATAGTATATATCTAGCTATTCTACACCATACTAGAAGCAATGGAGTTGGAACAGAATCATTTTTGCAAATGGTTATACTTATGACTTATATCAGTTTTTATGTACAAATCTGATACCTCATTTTATTATTAACTGGGCTATGTTGAAAGTTTGTAAAAATAATCGTCTCGTCGCCAGTGGCTACGTTATCGCAGCTAGGCAATGTACATGTCAATCAAGTTATAAACATGTCTATTGCTCAAAAAGCTACATGTATAGACGTGAATATAGTAAAATGGCCACCAGTTAAATTTGAACCCAGGATCTCCAAATTCTGGACCCTCAAAAGTAACTAAGCTTTGAAGAAATACATTCCTATATAGCTAAGTCAATGGCGATGGAACAGACCTGTTCAGCTATATACTCCTCTCTGCATCATCAAAGTCTTTGACTCAAAGACATGCAAGACCCTATAATATTATACAACCAGTCTGATTTAATAACAAGTCCAAATGTTTTACTGCTTATTTTTAAGAAATAATCAGCAAATGTGCTTATATCATTGTGGAATAATATATAATGAGGGTAAGAAAATGTTGGAAAAAATCATTATCTTGTCCCGAGTTGATTATTTAGCCAACATTTTCGAATCCCGAGTTATATATTCCACTGTAATGTACAAACAGTCGTTGATTATATCTATTCTACCAAGTAAAATGTAACAAAAGTCTTTTTTGTGTCCACCTCAGTGTCCATACACCTTTGAAAAGCAAGGTGACCTAGACAATTTATTCTCCCACCCTTCACAGGTGTGTCTCCCGTTTTAGCCGGGAAAAATCAGCTTGTCACTCCCTAGGGGCAGATAGCCTCGTGCGGATTAGCACGAGTTTAATTGTGACGTCATTAAAATGTGTCGCTGGCAAATGTGACGTCATCAAAAGTGAATGACGAGATTCATACCCCACATGTGTTTTTGTTTACAAACAGACAGCTGTCTGTGGAGTTGTGACTTAAATAATAGGATGGGAGAAAAATAATCATCTCCTACCTTGAGGGTGTAACAGAGAAATCCCAACCCTTGGGGTGGTTTTTTTGGTTATCTAACCCTCAGCAGGGCCTCGGGTTAGACAACCAAAAAACATCACCCCTCGGGTTGGGGATTTTTCGGTCACACCCTCAAGGTAGGGGAAGATTCTATTAATCATTTAAATTCAGCTGTTCTTTTGTGTGCTAACAGTTGTAGCGTAATGACCATATGCCTTCATTTCACAACAGTCTGAGCGTTTTTGTCATTTCTGACCCTGCAAGCAACTGTCATATTTTATCTTTTAAACCTGGATATATTTGGGAAGGATTTTCATTTTCAGTTGCCATTTGGTTTACAGTACATACGATAAACAGAAAACACTGACGCCATGCTTTATTTCAGATGTTTATTTCAATCAATCAAATCCAACAATCTATCAACATCGTTCGTCAACACATGAAATGAACATTTGACAGATTTACAAATAGTCACCTTCCCAGTAAGTTCACCGGAACATTCTCACCATGAGCTTGACAGGTTTTAGGTAGATTTTTTTGCCCCCTGGCCAATCTTCAAATACATGAAAAAATAAATGCGGGTTACTCTCATTCGATAAATGAAACCAGTCGGGCGACTCGCTTGTGTACCAGTACATCTAATCATTTGTGCGGGTGGTTTTTGGAAGAGCGTTGGTCTGGTTGAAAATAATACATGCTCATGCATGGTCTATCGTCCAATAATCCATGGTTTTTGACCAATGGAAATTGTCGTTACATCGCAACCATGGTAGAATGTTAAATAATATTGGGTCAATGCAATTTGCACATAGACTAGTAAAAATTGGAAAGTACATTGCGCTAGCCTATATTGACTACGGTAGTGGTATTTAAAACTAATATCTTACCCGAAACTGAGATTTCTGGTTACCAACAATTGATCCAGTCTTTTTTTTTGTCTCGCTGCCACGAAGTAGCGGAAGCGAGACTAAGGTGTTGTTTTTCTGGCACCAGCATCAACATTAAGTTTTTAAGTTAAAGTTACTTTCCACTGAAAGTATAAGTGCTAGACCAACCAAACTTGGACCATAGACGCATCTTATGTAGTACACATCTCAACCCACGCATCAAATGCTGGATGCGGCCTACCTGTCATGGTCCATTGACTTTGTCAGCATCTCCATCAACATTAAGTTTTTGCATTTAAGTTAGTTTCTCTGAAACTATAAGTGCTAGACCAACCAAACTAATCTGAATGGATTGTCTACAATTTTATGAACTAATGTTTAATTACTGCCTGTATTCACTATAATCTGACAACACATGATTATAACCTTGAACACGTGTACATTAGACCAAAAAAAATACTTGTTTCCAGTATCATCCTCATAAAAAATTGGGCAGATAGATAGGCAGGTTTTGTTTTGTTTTAGAAAATAGTTTTACTATGCTTTTATAGAGCAGGAATTCTGATTTTAACAGAAAACATCGCTAAATGCCAATAAAATCTTTAGAGTAGGCACAAAAATCTACAGTAGGTAGGGTTAGCGTAAGCACAAGATTTTTTTTGTATCAGGCCTTATAGACATGTATTCTATGAGGTAATACTGCCTGCAGGCGCCACATGACATGACATGAATTAATCTTTAAGTTCCTGTGGTGAGAGGGAAAACTATTGTGGTGTATTATCCCTTGAGTAAAACCACAATAACACACATGTGCATGTATCTGACATCAGATTGCACAAGTGCATTGCCTACATGAGGGCTTTAGTCGGAGTGAAATACAATGTAAATCAATATTTGTGCAATAAACAAGGGTAATCTGATACCCCAGATGAATTTTTATGAGTGGTACATATTGCTTTTACATCGTACCTACAAGTGTTCCTTATTTGCATTTATTACATTCTTACTAATAAATACGGGTTTTTAGCTCACCTGGCACTGTATATGCAATACGACACAATTGCTCTTACCCTCGGGCTGATATTGCAGTCTTGGGTTGGAACTGGAACCAAACAACAACAACAACAACAACAGAAAAAGTGACATTAAGGAGGAGATAATGATGTCACGTTACCTTAGGTTAAAATGGCATATGAAGGCTAGCCTGCTCTACCGAGCAGCCCTTTTGCTTTTTTTAAAGTTTAAGCTTGTTTTCATTATTTTCCTAAAAGTACTTGACAGATCTTTCTCAAATTACAAATGTAGGTTCCCCTTGTGACTTATTCAGTATTGTGCTAGTAAATAGGCCAAACTACAACATCACTTTGACATAACAGTGTCATCAACAAAAACAGGATGAAGTTTATATCAAAAGTCAAACAATCCAACAGATCAGTACAAAGATCAGTGCTGCATCAAACAAATGAGGATGCTTCAATGGTGGGTGATACAATGGTGGGTAATACAATGGTGGGTGATACAGTGGTGGGGGATACAACATGGGAATACAATGGTGTGTTATACAATGGTGGGTGCCAAGGTACCTTTAGTAAAAGAGAAGTACCCGGAACATTTATTGAACTCAGTAGTGGGAGTTCGCTTGTCTAACTCACTAGCGGGAGTTCACTTGTCTAACTCAGTAGTGGGAGGTCCCTAGTTTAACTCAGTAGTGGAATTTCCCTTGTCTAACACAGTAGGGGAGTTCCCTTGTCTAATACAGTAGTGGGAGTTCGCTTGTCTAACTCACTAGCGGGAGTTCACTTGTCTAACTCAGTAGTGGAATTTCCCTTGTCTAACACAGTAGTGGGAGTTCGCTTGTCTAACTCACTAGCGGGAGTTCACTTGTCTAACTCAGTAGTGGAGGTCCCTATTCTAACTCACTAGAGGGAGATCCCTATTCTAACTCACTAGTGGGAGATCCCTATTCTAACTCACTAGTGGGAGTTCCTTTGTCTAACTCAGTAGTGGAGTTCCCTAGTCTAACCCAGTAGTGGGAGTTCCCTTCTCTAACTCCGTAGTGGAGTTCCCTAGTCTAACCCAGTAGTGGGAGTTCGCTTGTCTAACTCACTAGTGGGAGTTCCTTTGTCTAACTCAGTAGTGGGAGTTCGCTTGTCTAACTCACTAGCGGGAGTTCACTTGTCTAACTCAGTAGTGGGAGGTCCCTAGACTAACTCAGTGGTGGAGGTCCCTAGTCTAACTCTGTAGTGGAGGTCCCTATTCTAACTCACTAGTGGGAGTTCACTTGTCTAACTCAGTAGTGTAGTTCCCTAGTCTAACCCAGTAGTGGGAGTTCGCTTGTCTAACTCACTAGTGGGAGTTCACTTGTCTAACTCAGTAGTGGAATTTCCCTTGTCTAACACAGTAGGGGGAGTTCCCTTGTCTAATACAGTAGTGGGAGTTCCCTTCTCTAACTCCGTAGTGGAGTTCCCTAGTCTAACCCAGTAGTGGAGTTCCCTAGTCTAAATCAGTAGTGGGAGTTCGCTTGTCTAACTCACTAGCGGGAGTTCACTTGTCTAACTCAGTAGTGTAGTTCCCTAGTCTAACCCAGTAGTGGGAGTTCCCTTCTCTAACTCCGTAGTGGAGTTCCCTAGTCTAACTCAGTAATGGAGTTCCCTAGTCTAACCCAGTAGTGGAGTTCCCTAGTCTAACCCAGTAGTGGGAGTTCCCTAGTCTAAATCAGTAGTGGGAGTTCCCTTGCCTAACTCACTAGTGGGAGATCCCTATTCTAACTCGGTAGTGGGAGTTGCATAGTCTAACTCAGTAGTGGGAGTTCCCTTGTCTAACTCATTAGTGGGAGTTCCCTAGTCTAACTCAGTAGTGGAGTTCCCTAGTCTAACTCAGTAGTGGGAGTTCCCTTGTCTTGATACAATGGTGGGTAATACAATGGTGGGTGATACACCATGGTAATACAATGGTGGGTGATACAATGGTGGGTGATACAATGGTGGGTGATACAATGGTGGGTGATACAATGGTGGGTAATACAATGGTGGGTGATACAATGGTGGGTGCCAAGGTACCTTTAGTAAAAGAGAAGTACCCGGAACATTTATTGAACTCAGTAGTGGGAGGTCCCTAGACTAACTCAGTAGTGGGAGGTCCCTAGACTAACTCAGTGGTGGAGGTCCCTAGTCTAACTCTGTAGTGGAGGTCCCTAGTCTAACTCAGGAGTAGAGGTACCTAGTCTAACTCAGTAGTGGAGGTCCCTATTCTAACTCACTAGTGGGAGATCCCTATTCTAACTCGGTAGTGGGAGTTGCCTAGTCTAACTCAGTAGTGGAAGTTCCCTTGTCTAACACAGTAGTGGGAGTTCCCTTGTCTAACTCAGTAGTGGAGTTCCCTAGTCTAACTCAGTAGTGGGAGTTCCCTTGTCTAACTCACTAGTGGGAGTTCCCTAGTCTAACTCAGTAGTGGAGTTCCCTAGTCTAACTCACTAGTGGGAGTTCCTTTGTCTAACTCAGTAGTGGGAGGTCCCTAGTTTAACTCAGTAGTGGAGGTCCCTAGACTAACTCAGTAGTGGGAGGTCCCTTGTCTAACTCAGTAGTGGGAGTTCCCTTGTCTAACTCACTAGTGGGAGTTCCCTAGTCTAACTCAGTAGTGGAGTTCCCTAGTCTAACTCACTAGTGGGAGTTCCTTTGTCTAACTCAGTAGTGGGAGGTCCCTAGTTTAACTCAGTAGTGGAGGTCCCTAGACTAACTCAGTAGTGGGAGGTCCCT